>NW_021963337.1:0-116193 GCF_901765095.1 Microcaecilia unicolor | reverse complement strand
CCATAGTCCCCCTCATTTAGCTTATCAACTCTCCTCCCATCACATTCACGCTTTCCTTGCCCTCACCCACAGAATCTTCCTTCATGGTCTTCCCCTCCCCTCCCAGGCTGCCACACTTCACCTCTCCAGAAGAAGCATGAGGAAAACTTCAGGGTCTAGTTTTGGTTGTAGTGCATTAGCAGGCTATCCAGCTTATTTTCGAAAGTGATGGGCGCCCATATTTCGACCCAATCGGGAGATGGGCGCCCATTTCACAGAGGCGCCCAAATCGGTATAATCGAAAGCCGATTTTGGGCACCTGCTACTGCACTCCTTCGCAGAAACGGCCAAAGTTGACGGGGGCGTGTCGGAGGCGTGGTGATGGCGGGACTGGGGCGTGTTTATCGGCCAAGCAGAGATGGGCGCCTTCGGCTGATAATCGAAAAAAATGGGCGTTTTTAGCGAGAATTTAGGTCACTTTTTTTTTCACGAACAAGTCCCAAAAAAGTGCCCTAAATGACCAGATGACCACCGAAGGCAATCGGGGATGACCACCCCTGACTCCCCCAGTGATCACTAACCCCCTCCCACCAAAAACAAAACAACTTTAACAACTTTTTTGCCAGCCTGTATGCCAGCCTCAAATGCCATACCCAGCTCCATCACAGCAGTATGCAGGTCCCTGGAGCAGTTGTTAGTGGGTGCAGTGGACTTCAGGCAAGTGGACCCAGGCCCATCCCCCCCCTACCTGTTACACTTGTGGTGGTTAATGTTGAGCCCTCCAAAAAAACCAAACCCACTGTACCCACATGTAGGTGCCCCCCTTCACCCCTTTGGGCTATGGTAATGGTGTAGACTTGTGGGCAGTGGGTTTGGGGGGGATTTGGGGGGCTCAGCACACAAGGGAAGGGTGCTATGCACCTGGCAGCTATTTCAATGTGTTTTTTTAATTTGTAAAAGTGCCCCCTAGGGTGCCTGGTTGGTGTCCTGGCATGTGAGGGGACCAGTGCACTACGAATCCTGGCCCCTCCCACAACCCAATGCCTTGGATTTGTTTGTTTTTGAGCTGGGCGCCTTCGGTTTCCATTATCGCTGAAAACCGATAGCGCCCAGCTCAAAAACGCCCAAATCCTAGGCATTTGCCCCGCACAACCCCCCAAAAAAGATGGGCACCCATCTTTTTTTGAAAATACGGCTTGTCTCGCCCCTTCGCATGGCTGCCCTTGGAGATGGACACCCAAGGAGATGGGCACCCACTTTCGATTATGCCCCTACGAGTGCGCATGGAGACTGGACATGCTTTGAGAGGATTAGCCTAGTGATTAGAGTAGTGGACTGACAACCAGAGAAGCTGAGCAAGTCACTTTCATGTTCCATTGCCTTTGGTACGAACCAAAAAGAGATTTAAGGGTGATGTGTCTGAGGTATAAATTTAGGAAGTTTTAACTGTTACAAAGGCTTCACAAATGAAAGAAGCAAAATAAAATATCTAGGTTTCTTAATGCCTCTGAAAGGATACATGCACCCTTCCGTACTTTTACTAGTTCTTCTCGCCACAAGGCACCATGGTTTCACTCTGGTGTTTGGCTACCCAAACATAAACTTAGAGTGGAATGCCTTTGGTAGAAACAGAGAACTATGGAACTATGCAACCTTAGGGGCCCTTTCACTAAGTCTCGGCAAAGAGTGGCCCGCGGCAGTGTGTGCATCTTTTGAGCATATGCCTGGCCAGTTTTTGCCACATCCTGGAAAAAGGGTCTTTTTTATGTGGCCGGAAAATGAACGTGCAGCAAAAAAAAACCCAACGGACGTCCATTTTTGGCCTGAGACCTTACCGCCATCCATTGACTTAGTGGTAACGTCTCAAGTGCATCCACTGCCATTTACCGCAGGTAAGCACCATGTGATAGAAAATAGAAAATATTTTCTTCCACATGTTTTGGCATGTGCCAAATTAGAATTACTGCCCAGGGCACACGGTAGCCAGGCGGTAATGCTGATTTGGTGTACGCTGGACACGCGTAGGCCGTTACGCGCCTTTGTAAAGGGCCCCAAGTAGGAACTTTGCAATTTTAATTTTTATCTGGGACAAGCTAAAGTACATAAGTAATGCCACACTGGGAAAAGACCAAGGGTCCATTGAGCTCAGCATCCTGTCCACGACAGCGGCCAATCTAGGCCAAGGGCACCTGGCAAGCTTCCCAAACGTACAAACATTCTATACATGTTGTTCCTGGAATTGTGGATTTTTCCCAAGTCCATTTTAGCGGTTTATGGACTTGTCCTTTAGGAAACTGTCTAACCCCTTTTTAAACTCTGCTAAGCTAACCGCCTTCACCACGCTCTCCGGCAACGAATTACAGAGTTTATGTGTTGGGTGAAGAAAATTTTCTCCAATTTGTTTTAAATTTATTACACTGTAGTTTCATCGCATGCCCCCTAGTCCTAGTATTTTTGGAAAGCCTGAACAGACGCTTCACATCCACCTGTTCCACTCCACTCACTATTTTATATACCTCTATCATGTCTCCCCTCAGCCGTCTCTTCTCCAAGCTGAATAGCCCTAGCCTCCTTAGTCTTTCTTCATAGGGAAGTCGTCCCATCCCCACTATCATTTTAGTCGCCCTTCGCTGCACCTTTTCCAATTCTACTATATCTTTACATGTCTAATCAATTCTCGGTCACTATCCTCACTCTGGTCATCTTTTTCTCCTCCTACACTGGCTTCTCTTTCTGCCACCTAACCTCTATGAGATGATAACTTGTACACTAGATCCACTTCTCTCATCTTGGCTACATACTTCAGTCCAAGGTTTGCTTCCACTTGCACTAATTTTAATCAATCACAGTCTTTCCTCTGATTCTGTCCCTCCATAATGGAACACAGCAATACTTCCCATTTTGAAAAAGTCTTCTCTCAACCCAACTCAACCGTTCAATTACCAGCCAGTGTTCAACCTTTGCTTCCTCTTTAAGCTCACCAGAACAGCAGTTTTTCACCAACTCTCTCTCATACTGAGCACCCTGTATAAGCACCCGTATATAATATGTGAAAGATACTTCCGGTTATGCAGTGAGCGAAGTGGCAGCAGCTGTCTGAAGCTCCGGGAACCCCTGCTCCAAATCGGGTATATAAAAGTCACATCGCGTACAAAGTGCCCTCCATCGAGAACCTAAGTGACCGGCTGCATGGACAAGTTCGTCCATAAATCCCCCACTGAAATGGCGCAGAAAACCGGCACAAAAACGAAGGGAAAAGTTGGAGGTGGAGAAAACAAAATGGCGGACCGCGGCGCCGGCATTCACGGAGATGCAGCTGGAACAGCTAACAGCAGCGGTGGTTTGCGCCATGGATCCGCGCTGGGACGCACTGTCTAAACGCCTGGAGGCCATTCAAACTGGGCTCGATGGACTGGAGACTAGAACGGGAGACCTTGAGGTGAGAGTGGCGGCACTCGAAGATGACACCCGTGCACAAGGCCCCGATATTGCCCAATTACAACAGCAGCTGGCGGAACATGCCGCTAAGCTGGAGGATCTAGAAAACAGGTCCAGGCGGAACAACATAAGGATAGTGGGGATCCCAGAGCGGATACAGGATAGAAACTTATCAGACTGGCTAGAGAACTGGCTTTCAAAAGAGCTAGCCCTGACTGATTCCACAGGCCACTTGGTTATCGAGAGGGCCCACAGAGTAGGGCGCCGATTGGAAAATTCCCAGCGCCCCAGAGTGGTAGTGGCAAAACTCATGAACTTCCGACATAAAGTGGAAATACTACAAGGATTCCGCCAGAAAAGAGAGTCTTTACGCTTTGAAGGACAGAAGATAATGATTTTTCAAGACTTCTCTCAGAAAGTACAAGAGTAGAGACGGGCGTTCCACCCGCTTTGTGCGGAATTGCACAAAAGAATGTAAAATTTGCGTTAATGTATCCCGCACAATTGAAGATACGACATCAGGACACGTGGAAGCACTTTCAAACTGTGGCAGAGGCGCAGGCCTTTACAACTGACCAAAAACTTGGTAAAAAGTCATAAGCGATATATCTGGAGGGCTGAAGAAACGGCAACATATGATTGGACTAAAAGGTGACTGGAAATAATTTTGATTGTTTGGAGGCGAGTGGGGGCATCCCTCTGCAAAATCCGGAATACCAGATCCGTAAGTAGCTTACGGAACAGGAAGGGGTAGAAGAGAGAAGGGAGACCGAAGGAAGGAGTAGGTGATGGGGGAAGGGGGGAGTACTCGTCCGTGTATTGGTATAGTAGAGAGGGAACCTGGTTACGGGTAAGACGAAGTCGATGTAAAAGGGGGGAAATACAAAGCGAAAGACTGAGGTGGCATGGTTGGCTTAGGAAACCAGCAAACACTATGATAACATATAGAATAACCCAAGTGACAAAAACCCTGGGTAGGGATGAGAGCAAATTAAAAAGAAAACCCAGAGAGGGTGCCAACCCATTTTATATTAAACAACAGCATCATGCCGGTCAGATTAGTGTCCTGGAACGTGGGAGGCATTAGTTCCCCCATAAAAAGATCTAAAATACTGACGGAATTAAAGCGACACAAAGCAGACATAGTGTGCCTACAAGAAACCCGACTCACAGAGATAGAACATGCTAAATTAAAGAGGTCCTGGGTAGGGGAGAGCTTCGCGGCGACTCCACAAGGTAGGAGAGGAGGGGTAGCGGTATTGTTCCGGAAGGGGCTAAATTATAAAGCTCAATTGTTGGCTAAAGTGGTACAAGGGAACTATATAATTTTGCAAGTGTGGTTACAAGGCCTTGAATTCATCTTGGTAGGAATATATGGACCAACGACACATGTTTTATAAAACAGTTTTATAAAACAATTATAGGTCACTGTTTGGGGAATCACAATAAACAACTGGTTATAATGGGAGACCTTAACATGGTAGCAGATCCCGAGATTGACTGCATGAACCCCACATCCCAGCACTATGCGGGATATAGAGTACAGGAATTTCAAGCCTCTCTCAGGCTCTTGACCTCATAGATGTTTGGAGAACATTACATCCCGGGGAAAAGGATTTTACACACAGGTCCAGAGCTCATGGCACATTAGCCCGATTAGACTACATTTTAGTAGAACACAATGTTCCCTCAAGTAAGAACTGCAACTATTGGTCCCGAGGTGATTTCCGACCATGCGTTAGTATGGATAGACTTGGAAGTGTCGGCCAACGGAGGGGAGGGAGGGGATGGCGATTCCCAGCTCACCTGGCCACGGATCCCCAATTTCAAAAGCAATTAAAAGAAAAATGGGAGGACTATGCAGAGAATAATAAAGTACATGCACATAACCAACCCATACTGTTTTGGTCTGCCTCAAAGGCAGTACTAAGGGGGGAAATTATCGCCTTTTGTAGCCTAAAACGGAAGATAAGAGCACAAGCTATACTAAATTTGGAGGAGCAAATGAAGAGAGCCAAACAAAAACACATACAACACCCAACCCGAGTTACACTAGAAAATCTGAAGGCTGCGCAAGTGGCACTTAATTCACTTTTACATGAGAGAGAGAACAAATCTGCACTGTATTACAAATATAAGTTGCAGAGATTCGGGAACCGACCAGGGAGACTCTTGGCAAGGCTTGTTAAAAACTGGGGGGGACCCAGGTCAGTAGCGGCACTAAAGGACATACGTGGGAATATAATTACAGATAGGAAAGAAATTGGGAAGATGTTCACTGAGTATTTTTCAGCGCTATACTCGGTAGAGCAGGGGCCGGCGAGTAAACACCTCTCTGAGTATCTTAAAAACGCAGGACTAGCTCAGATACCCCAAGAAGGTTTAGATGGGTTAAACAGCCCAATAACATTGTTGGAGATACAAAGGGCTGTAAAATCCCTAAAACGACATTCGGCCCTGGGTCCGGATGGGTATTCTGGGGAATACTACAAAATGTTACCCCCAGACGCACTGGCATCACTTTTGGAATATCATGAAGAGATAGTAAACACCGGGGAATTTCCCCTACATACAAATACGGCGCTTATCACAATGATCCCCAAACCCGGCAAACCGGCTGATGAAGTAGGCTCTTACAGGCCAATTTCACTACTAAACTTAGACGTGAAGTTGCTAGCTAAGGTACTGGCTGAGAGATTGGCCCAGTGGCTACCCATGCTTATAGGCCCAGAACAGGTGGGGTTTGTGCGGAGGCGACAGGCAACACATAATGTTAGGAAGTTGCTACTTGCAATAGCATCTGCCACAACATGGGAGAATCTGCTATGGTGATTAGTTTGGACGCGGAAAAGGCATTTGACCTGGTGAGGTGGGACTTCCTATTCTCAACTTTAGAAAGTATGGGCATACAGGGCTGGTTTGTACAAGCTGTTAAGGCTTTATATTGTAACCCAGGGTCGAGGGTGATAGTGAATGGAATCAGCGAAGAGGAGTTTACAATCGAGAAAGGAACACGGCAAGGTTGCCCGTTGTCGCCCTTGCTCTTTATATTGGCGCTGGAACCGCTGATTAGAGTGGTGAAAGCTGTAAAGAAATTCGAGGGTGTAAGAGTAGCGAATCAAGAGGTGAAGATATTAGCCTATGCGGATGACTGATGATAACTCTAACTAATCCAGATCAATCATTGGAAGAGCTGTTGGAAAACATAGACCAGTATGGCCAGCTATCGGGGTTCAAATTAAACAAAGCTAAATCCTATGTTCTCACGCTAGGTCCAGAAACACCAAAAGTTAAGGACAAGACCATGCCACTGCAAAGAGCAGCAGAAACAATTAATACTTAGGAGTGCATATTCCCTCAGATCTTACAAAGCTATACGACCAAAACATACGTCGACTGATCAAAGATACTGAGTTAAGTCTCACAACTTGGGCCTCTTGCCACTCTCTCTGAGGGGAAGAATCGCGTTATATAATATGATGATTATTCCTAGATGGCTGTATGTACTTCACACAATACCAGTATATTTAAGAAGGTCAGATGAGAAAAAATTAAATACACTGATACAGCGATTCTTGTGGCAGGGAAAGAGGGCGCGCCTTTCAATAGAGACATTGCAGATCCTGGTGGAATATGGGGGGCTGGGACTGCTTAGTATTAGATATTTCAATGTGGCATGCGGCATGAGACACATAAATGATTGGTTCAGATCTACCCAAGAATATTCCAACACAGACTTAGAATTGCAATTAACGCCGGGGGTACACTTTAGCAATTACTTACATGGGACGGGAGCCCGTATTCCAGCCATACTGAGAGAAACTGGTATTATGCAGACGGCCCGGGCAGCATGGAGATGGGTCTGTCGTATGCACAAATTTGCCCCAAATGTAACCCCATTCCTCCCTATATGTGATAACACAGCATTTATCCCAGGGCAGCTGTACTCAGTCTTTCACAGATGGGAGAGAAGGGGAATAAAGTATGTATTGCAAGTGGTTACAGAGGAGGGACGCATGAAACCTTTCTCGGTCCTGAAGGAGGAATTTGCATTGCCAGATACAGAGATTTTTTATTATGCTCAGTTAAAGCATTATGTGACATCATTAAATTGGGAACATTTGGCAGAGGACGTTCAAGAAGAACTTTCGGCAGCCCTTTCACTGGAGTCACAACAGAAAGTGCCTCTATCCTTTTATCATAAGCACATCAGAGATACAATGCCAGAACCAAACTATAAAAAATTGGAGGCTGACTGGCAACAAGACTTGAAAGTTAACATAACAACAGAAACAATTAAGACATTTGTCTTGACCATTCCCAAACGCTCGGTCTGGGTGGGACACTGGGAACAACAGTATAAATTTGCTTTTCGTCTTTATATACCACCCCGGAGATTTTTATATGGGACTCTCGCCATGGGGAGAGTGCCCCAAATGTGGATCAGATGGTGCAACATTGGGCCACATGTTTTGGTCCTGTAAAGGAATCCACAAATTTTGGAAAGATTTGGTACAGAATATATCTACACTATGGCAGAATAAGTGGGACTGTGAACCAATGTTATTATTCGGTCACTTAAGAATTAGACACCCAATCCAAAAGGATACAAAAACTTCATCAATAAAGCTATTGTGGTCGCCAGACAAGTTATTTTGAAAGAATGGCTGAGGCACAAATATCCCACAGTGACACAATGGCGAACACAGATGATACACTTGATGCGTATGGAACGAATTGGAATCAAGGACATGAACTCGAGTGCAGGGGAAGAATTACAACAGATATGGTCCCCTTTCTGGAACACTTTGTCAGCTCCGGCCAGGAGTTACCTATTGAACTTATAGAGACTTAAAATAGAGGACGAGAGGGAGGGAGGGTTAGGGAGGGGGGAAGGGGATGGGGAGGGTGATATTTGGGGGGGGAGGGGTTAAAGGGGTAGGTAAGAAGAAGATGGGAGTGGGGGTTGGTGAAAGGGGGAAAGGGGTTTTGACAAAGTCGAATAGGTAATACAAGTTATGTTGTGAAGTTACATTATATTTATTGGAATAACAAACACTGGTATGTGACATAGGGAGGGAGGAAGGGAGAAAATGAAAATGATAAGAATATCTACAACTGTGCTTTATCTGTTGGTATAGTCGTTCGACTGTCTTTGGGTTTTATGCAATATGTTGACTAATGTTAAATTTAAGTCGATGTACATCAATAAAAAAGATTTAAACATAATATGTGAAAGACAGTATATCAGATCCCCTTTTTTTACTTCTACACCAATGATATTCTGCTCATTTATCTCAGTTCACCACTGAACGTTGACTTACAGGCTTGTTTAACTGTTTTGACTACCTGACTTACTCAACATAAACTAGTCTTAATCCTCAAAAAACTATTGCCTGCTGGATCACGGGATCTTTACCCCAGCCCACTGTGACATCGGTCCTGTTCAGCATCCCTGTCTCTCCTGTTATTTCTTTTTGCTATTTAGATGTAATGCTTGACTCATACCTGATGTTTCAAGAACAAGTCTAGATTTTTTATTGTAAGTAAACTGCACTATTTGTGCAGCTTCCTAGAGGCTCCTAAGCTCCATATGCTAATATATGCAATCTTGGTGTCACATCTTGACTACTGTAATGTGATTTATGCACATTTAGCCAGGTACCTATTTAAAAGTCTTAAATCATTACACAAGACTGCAGCAAGACTCCTTTGCGGATCCAAAACATCTGACCACATTGCACATAATTTAAAAATAATCCTGGCCAGGGCCGGTCTTAGCAAGTGCAGGGCCCTATGCAGACCAATTTGATGGGGCCCCACCCTAGCCCCTCCCCCCCCTAGCTCCAGGGCTGGCTGCCGCTCCCTCCGAGCTGCTCCCTCCCAGCTCCAAGGCCCCCTCCCCCCTAGGGCCCCCAGCTCCAGGGCTTCCTCCCCTAGGGCCCCCAGCTCCAAGACCCCCCTCCCGCTCCAAGGCCCCCCTCCCAGCTCCAAGGGCCCCCCTCTCTCCCAGCTCCAAAGGCCCAGTTCCCAGCTCCAAAGGCCCTCCTCCCAGCTCCAAAGGCCCCCCTCCCTCCCTCCCTCCCTCCTCCGAGGTAACTTTTAAAATCCAAAGGGAGGGGGGACTGGAGCTCAGGCGGTCGGGGCGGGGCGACTTCAGGCACGCCACGCAGGGTCTCCTTGAGCGCGGTCGCCTCGCCCTAAGACCGGCCCTGATCCTGGCTTTAATGGGCAGCCAGTTCAGCTTGCATAATAATGGAGTGGCTCTATCAAAACGCAATTCCTTGAGGACTAGCTGCAGTATTTTGGGCCATTTGCAGCCTTTTTAGGACACCCTCCTTTTACCTATCACAGATAGAATTGCAGTAATCAAACTGAGTTAAAACCAAGGATTGAACTAGCAGGGGCATGCGATGAAACTACAGTGTAGTAAATTTAAAACAAATCGGAGAAAATGTTTCTTCACCCAATGCGTAATTAAACTCTGGAATTTGTTGCCGGAGAACGTGGTGAAGGCGGTTAGCAACCTGGATAATTTATCTGGACAGCTGACATATGATGGCTCTTAATTACCTCCTACACCCCCTCTGTTTACCAGCTATAAGCACAAGGATAGATCAGACTGGGTAGAAATTGCTCTTGTCTGCCGCCAGCTTGCACCACCACGCCAGGGTTGCATTTGATCAACATTCAAAGAATGGCATTCATTATTTTGTCACTGCCAGCACCAAACAGTAAAGGAGGTGGCTGTGTGCTTTTTTTTTTTTTGTTACATTTGTACCCCACACTTTCCCACTCATGGCAGGCTCAATGTGGCTTACATGGGGCAATGGAGGTTAAGTGACTTGCCCAGAGTCACAAAGAGCTGCCTGTGCCTGAAGTGGGAATTGAACTCAGTTCCTCAGGACCAAAGTCCACCACCCTAACCACTAGGCCACTCCTCCATTTCCAGTTTCTTCTGGGGCTTTAGTTCACCAGGTCAGAAATCATTCAGAAACAGCGCAGCCAACTAATTTCAGATTACAAGGGACATGTTAAGCCAGTCCTGGTTTTACTATCTTTTTAAATTAAAGGTTTCTGTTGACCAAAGCGGCAGAAATGCTAGAAAAGAGGTTTTTAAAAATAGGGCTGCCTTCATGTGCCCCTTGGTACCTGCAGTTAGTTGATAGCACAGCAAATGTATCAAGGAATGGAGGAGCAGCCTACGGGTTAAGGCCAGGGACATAGCCAGACCTCACGGTGGGAGAGGGTCAGAGCCTGAGGTTGGGGGCACATTTTGAGTGCGCCCCCCCCCCCACTGCCACACCTCTCCTTGCCTCCCCCAACCACCTCGCCTCCTCGTCACTCCCCCCACCTCCTTGCCGTTTCCCCTCACCGTCTCGTCCCTTCCCCCGCAAAAACAAATACCTTTGCTGCGGGGTACCCAACCCCCGCCAGCTGAAGCCTTCTTCAGCACCGGTCTCCGGCGCAACCGCGTTCGCTGCCCTGCTCTTCTTTCTTCTTACTCCTCCTGTGCATACTGACGCTCCTTTATGTCTGAAGAAGGCTTCTGCTGGCAAGGGTTGGGGACCCAGGCCAGCCAAACCAGGGGCCCGGATGAAATTTGCAGGGCCTAGGCCCCCATGGCCCCCATAGCTACGCCACTGGTTAAGGCAGTGGGCTGAGAAGCAGCTCTTTGTGACCCTGGGCAAGTCACCTAACGGTCCAATGCCCCAGGTAAAAAAAAAGCTTAGGGGCCTTTTACTAAGCTGTGGTAAAAAGGGCCCTGCGCTAGCGGCGGGAGCTGTTTATGTTGCACACTGCGGCCCTTTTTACTGCAGCGGGTAAAAAAAAGCTGAAAATATCCATGGCCATGCTGTAAGATTGCTCTTACCGCATGGCCATATGAGGGGGGGCACATACTGCCATCCACTGAGGTGGCAATAAGGGCTCCCCGCTAACCCAGTGGTAACCGGGTAGCATACGGCACTGTCCAATTACCACCGGGTTAGCGCTGCGCTAAAAAATACAGCCCTAAAAGTAAAGTATGCATGTCTAGGTCTACGTAGATGTTGAGAAGAAGATATCCAGCAGTCTATCTCAGATGAAAGTTGGAAACAGATATGGATATCTACTACTACTACAAATCATTTCTATAGCGCTACCAGTCGTACGCAGCG
This sequence comes from Microcaecilia unicolor, assembly GCF_901765095.1. NCBI lineage: Eukaryota > Metazoa > Chordata > Amphibia > Gymnophiona > Siphonopidae > Microcaecilia > Microcaecilia unicolor. The sequence continues at coordinate 104,617 of NW_021963337.1, read as the reverse complement.
CTTCACAATTGAACATGAAGAAAAGACAGTCCCTGCTCAAAAAAGCTTACAATCTAAATCTAAATCAATCTTACAATCTAAATCTAATCTATATCGTTGTTTAAATGCTCCAAGTCTGCTGCCATAACACAGTCCCTCTACTTTTTTATGCATAGATCACTATGGACACCCCTCAGGTCGCACACAATCAATCCTTGCATTCCCGGTTTATGTTGGTCCTGTCAAGCCCAGCAAGGTACTATTAAACATCTTATTTTTGAATGTGTATATATTAAGACATTCTGGAATGCTTGTAAATACCTTGTTTGCCTTAGCCTTGAAGGTAGTTTTCATGCACTGGAAATCTTTGAACCAAGCCACACACCAAGAATGGTGGAATCTGATGTTTCAAACTTATAGATATGAAACTTCTCTTGCTAAAAAAGGACCCCTTTTTATCCTATACAAGGAGAAGTGGTCTCCGCTTCTGGCTTATTTCAAAGATGCATTTTGACTCAGAAGCATTAGAGTCTTCACCCCCCCCCCCCCTTTTATTTTTTATTTTCTTTTCTTTCTCTTTCCTTTTTCTTTTCATTCTTTCCGTATGTATAATATTGTTCAAACTCTGATTTGTTCTATGTTATTCTTCTGTAAACTAACTCAATAAAAATAATGAACTTAAAAAAGAATACAGCCCTGTTTTCCCTGGCGTATGAAATGGTGCACGCTGGAGCTGGAACTACAGCCGGCACCCATGTTGGGCCGGCGATAGCTTCAGATTAGCATGTGGTCAGCCCGCGTTGGGCTTACTGCAGCTTTGTAAAAGAGCCTCTTAGATTGTGAGCCCACTAGGAACAGAGAAAGTACCTGTAATTAATATAGAAACTGTTTTGGTTGTACCACAGAAAGGCATCTAAACAGTAAATTCCAAGTACAAGGAAAAGTCCCTAAGAGTAGAGAAACCTTATTCACTGAGGAGCCCTTAGGGGTGGGGCTGAAGATTGACCCTCACCCTCCCCAACCAAAAAGGTGTTTTTCTGCCCCTGATATGAATGTTCACAGAACACAGGGGGGGGGGGAGGGGGAGAAGAAGGAAAGGACTGGTGGAGATCCACAAGAGTGACACCTGGTGGTGTAATACAGTGTCCTGGAAGAAGAAACTCCCAGCCCGTTGATCATGGACTCAATGTCCAGACTAGGAACAATGGGAGCACAGGTCTATTAAAATAGAGGGAACAGACGTCGGAGGCTGTACCAGAATTTTGGCACTGGCGGAATATGGTGCACCAGCTTCTGATGTGGGAGGCAAGAGAAGCCAGAGGATCCCCAAAACGAAAGAATCAGTTTTTGAAGATCTGGGGAAAATATATAGATACCCTATCAGCTAAGGGTAAGAGTTTTGTGCTTAATGTGCTGTAGACACTATAGTGACGTTGTGGGTGGGTCAGTTCCTCTTAAGATGATTGTGAGTTTTCCGGGGGAGGGAGAAAATAGGAGGGTGAACAGAGGGGGGGGAATGATAGGGGGTGGGGGGAATAGGGAAAGGGAGGGGGGATTGGAGAAACGGAATAAAAAGTGAAAGCAGTTGGCCCGATTTGTGTGATAGTTGATTGGAAGGGAATTATATGACTGGTTGTACATATTGAATATCTGATGTTGACAAAAGTGTACACTGTTTCAATAAAAACCGTTGAAACATAAAATAGAGGGAACATCTCCAGTACACTTATGGCTTCGTGCCTGGTGAGCTGGGGGAAGAAAAGAAAGGAGAAAAGATTATAACAGCATAAACCAAGAAGGGTGTGTGAGTAACATCTCTGCTGGTGCAGGTAAAAGTGGGATGTTTGACCACGGAAAAACAAATCCTGGAGACAGTAATCTTGAAAATGCTTGTTTATTTGTTAAAAAGACTCGACACAACTATTGTGTTTTGGCCGTCAAGGCCTGCATCAGGAGTCTATAAGAAAACATACATATACAAATGAAAGTTAAAAATACGTATAAGATAAATGCATAAAAACATATAATAAATATGAACAAACCAAACATATATGGAAATCAAACCATTTTTTAACATCCAAAATACAACATGTAAAAGTGTGCACTTGTTGCAATGTTCTTATTAAAGTACTAATGTTTCAAAAAAATACATACGCTAAAATACATATAAATAAACAATATAAGTAAATAATGTACATACAAAGATAGTATGCATTATGAAAAAAACAATACGCATTATAAAAACAATATATGTTCTGGTGTGCATTTGTTCTCATAAGATGCTGAAATTCCATGAAATAACCTTATTGCTGAATTATGAATACATCAATAAGTGAATAAGTACTAGCATGCAAAGCAGAGCATCAGTGGCGTAGCCAGGGGGGTGCTAGGGGAGCGGCCACTCCCTCAAACGGAGTTCTGCCAGCTCCAGCGCCTATTTTTTTCTCAATGTGTGGCATTGAAAATGTGCGCCAGTGCCAGCAGAAGTCCACTCTGGCGCCGCTCTCGCTCCCCCCCTCACCGTCAACCTGGCTCCGCTTCTGCAGAGCATATGGATAGAGTAGTATCCAAGAGAGATATTTCCTTGTCTGTAACCATGCTGACCATATATTACTAAAGGAAAAATTAAACAAACATAGCTATATGAAAAGTGAGCTCACCAAATAAGATGGATATTTTAAAGAAGGAAAACTGAAAACTGATAATAAAAATGAAAGAAAAAAGAAAGATACAGATGAAAATAAGAAAGGGGGGAAAGAGAAAAAAAGGGGGGAACGAGAGGAAAGTGGCAGGTGAATGGAAGAGAAAAAACATCCCACTTTTACCTGCACTTGTGTTTTCCGTGGGGCGTTTGAGTTCTCCGCTGTATTACGGATTCTTCTTAACATCTCTGCTGTACACTAATCTTGTGTTAGTTCTCAAAATTTGCCAGTGTTTCCAGATTTGAGCATAGAAATTTATAAATTGAGCAAAATCATGATGCCTTTCTCCCCTTCCCTATTGATTACTGTTCCACTTTTCGGATATACACACACATACTTATATACACACATATTTCTCAAAATATCTGTTCCAGTGGAAGCACTGTCAAATTTCACAGCCTGTACATCTACATGTAAACTATGTGCATCAAACATTAAAAAAAAACAAGACAGACCCATAAACCACACAAGAGAAATGGCAGATAACTAATATATAACCTGGCTTCCAGAAGCCAACTGTAAAGAAAAATGCTAGAGTTAATCTCTTAATCTTCACTCCCAAGTCATTTAGGGCCACCAGCAAGTCAGGATTTCAGGATATCCCTAACGAATATGAATATAGAGGGGGGAAAAACCTGGGGGAAAAATTGGTGAAGACAAAAGAGTCACAACAATTAGAACCCCCAGGACACTATCGGTGTAAAGGATGCAGATATTGCCCTCTAGCTATAGAGACACAGTGGATACAATTTCCCAATCAGTCTAGACCTCGCCAGTTTTATTTAAAAACCAGGACAGATTGTAATTCGAGTGAAGTCGTTTACGCCATACAGTGCCCTTGTAGATTATTTTATATAGGTCAGACAATCAAAAAGATAAAACATCGAGTGGCTCAGCATTTAAGCAACATCAAATTGAATAAGATTGAAACCCCCCTTGTGGCTCACTGGGTAAATAAGGGTCATTCGATACAAGATCTGAGGTTTGTAGTATTGGCACAGTTTGCCAATAATCAGAAAGGAAAACATTGCATAAGATGATGAAATTAGAACGACTCATATTTGAGTGGTGTACAGTGACCTCGTGGGGGTTAAACAAGTAAGTAGAGTGGGCGACTCTATTGCCATGACGAAGTTCTGCTAAGCATATAAGGTGAATGACAGGAAGTGATTAGGTAGGATGCTGGAGAAAGCCACAGCGCCATTTTCCTTCAGATCTTGAAGCAAATTCCCTCCGGGGCGGGCCAGAGAGATAATAAGAACACACATAGAATACAAGGTAAGAGAGAATTTTATAATAAGGTAGAAAAGTGTAGTGAGTGAGAATGGAGATAGTTTAACATCCTTACTTGATCATTGGGTGTGACAAAGGATACTGCCCATACCTCCGAGAGGAGGTGAACAGCGAGATCAAGCAAGTGCCCGGAAAGGTTTAAGACTGTAGGAAAAGAGAGACCAGAGTTCACAACAGAACGGAAAAACGCAAGAAGTAGGAATTGTGTATGCAACAAGCTTTGGACTTGGCGGTACTGTGAAAGAGATAAGAGACCAGAAATATAACAGAACATGTGGTTTCAAGAACTATGTACAAGTGGGAAATTGTTATCAGTACATGGTATAGATTTATATGAACTGGTGAATGCAAAAGAAATCCACTGTGCATAGATATTAATGAATAAGGAATTGTGGGAATGACTTTATTCGAAACATGTACGGTCAACATTCAAGGCTTAAGTTATGAGTGAGTGTGAGTATGCATGAAAGTAAGGTAGAAATCTTTGTAAGATATATGTAAAAATATGAAATAGGAGATTATTGTTTAATTGAAAATAAAAAAGTATAAAAAGCATATAGTGATTATAGTGAGTAAGTAATTAGGTAAACATAATCAGAGTGAAATCAAGAAAGCTCAGAGAAGTGAATAGCATAATGAATATGTATGAGAGAGATTTGCATGCCCCCTGCCTCCATTGTATGCAAATCTCTCTCATACATATTCATTAGGGATATCCTGAAAACCTAACCTGTTGGTGGGCTTCGAGAACTGGCAGTGAAGACCAAGCTTCTAATCCTTTTCATTGGTTTGGCTCTAATGCTACAAATCAGCAGAATAGAGGATACTGAGAGAACAACTGCTACAGGAAAGGGCCTGCTGAAAAAGACCTCAGTTCTGCACCAGCCCAAAAGCCAGAGGTCTATGTTATTCACCTCATTCACTTTACTTGTTGCATATGGTTTATTGGGCTCCCAGACTTGTTCTTATGGCGGGGTTTTTTTAGGTCTTTTGTTAACGGTGATGATGGAGTTACCCATTTTAGCAGTTCAGTTTTGTTTAATAAACATCCTTCGCGAATATCAAGCCATTTCTTCATTCAGGGGTCTTTTTACTAAGCTGCGGTAAAAGGGGGCATGCACTAGCATGTGTTTTTGACATACGCTGAGGTCCCCTTTTACTGCAGCGGGTTAAAGGCTGTCTTTTTTTGGGAAAAGAAATGGCCACGCGGCCATTTCGGGGGGAGCACTTATGGCCACCCATTGAGGTGGCGGTAAGGGTTCCCACACTAAGCCAGCCGATTACCGCCAGTGCTACAAAATTGAAAATATTTTGTAGTGCCAGAAATGGCACGCACTGGGAGTGGGGACTATCGCCGGGCTTCTGTGGTAGCCTAATGGTAGATCTGGATTGGTTTGCCGCATGCCAACCCTTTAATAAAAGGACCCCTCAGTGATTGTCGGTAACCTGTTATATTCAGAAAACATATAAAATACATCTCCTTAATTTGTTGAAAAATTAAAGACTTTAAAAAATGCAAGAAAATGTACTGAGCTAATAACAGGTAGATTAAATGAAGCCTGCAAGAACAAACTGCAGGGAATGAAACAGTAACACACAGTAAATGACAGATTAATTTGGGGTATCTGATGGGGTGGGTACAGTGTTCCCACTGTGAGACACCACCAGAGAGAGGGAGCAAGAGGGCACCGTTGTTTGAACAGATGTTCAGGGTTTTCCATATAACATCTACTTCTCATGGAAACATTTGATGGCTTCTTCTGACGTGATTTCAGTGTACGCTCACTGGAATTCTCCTGTGCTCCTGACAAAGATAATTATGCACCCTGGGGCAGTTCTCTCCTGTCCTGTTATTTTTGCTCTCATCTCAACGCACTGTATATTCCTGTGTGACGCAAAAGGATTGTTGAGTTCCACAAGGCTTGGGAAAAACAGGTAAAATCCACATTTGCTCAAACTTCTCCCTATAAACACAGTATTTTTATTTTCCTTTTAGGCTTGATTGCTGCAGCCCAGTGTCATGCAAGATCCCCCAAACATGCAAGAAAAATTTTAAAGCAAAAGAAAACAAGGAGACCTTAAAAAGAAATATACTGAATTATTTCCACATTCTGATAAGATGAAGATTACAGAGACGAGTCTAACTGTGCAGATATTTATTTATTTTTTATTTGATTTTGCTCACACCTTTTTCAGTAGTATCTCAAGGTGAGTTACATTCAGGTACTCTGGATATTTAGATAACACTAATCCGCAGATTCCCAGTTTCAGGAATCGACTTGAGACCATCAAATTCAGCCTTGCAATATACCACACGAAGGCAATTTCTGATCCTTCACCTGTGTACTGAACTTTAAGGAACATTCACAGGTGAACATAAAGGATGCAATGTAATGTGAAGGCTGAATTTTCTTAAGAGCATCAAAATACAATGGGGCACTAGCTTCACTCCTGCTCACTAACAGAGCCGGTAGTGGGAGGCGGGGCTGGTGGTTGGGAGGCGGGGATAGTGCTGGGCAGACTTATACGGTCTGTGCCAGCCGATGGTGGGAGGCGGGGATAGCACTGGGCAGACTTGTACGGTCTGTGCCCTGAAAAAGACAGGTACAAATCAAGGTAAGGTATACACAAAAAAGTGGCACATTTCTTGGGCAGACTGGATGGACCGTGCAGGTCTTTTTCTGCTGTAATCTACTATTTACTATCCAGCTTATAATCGAAAGTGATCGCCGCCATCTTCCGTCATAAATCGGGAGATGGCCGGCGATTTCTTAAAAGCAGCGAAATCGTATAATCGAAAGCGGCATTTTTGACAGCATCGCCGCTTTCCCCGTCGCTTCGCCAGCGAAAGTTCAAGGGGGCGTGTCGTAGATTAGCGAAGGCAGGACATGGGTGGGCGTGGCTACCAGATGGCCGGCTTTCGCCGATAATGGAAAAAAAAAAGTGGCGTTAAGCAGTATTTCGCCGGCTTTACTTGGCCTTTTATTTTCACGACCAAGCCTCAAAAAGGTACCCCAACTGACCAGATGACCACTGGAGGGAATGGGGGATGACCTCCCCATACTCCCCCAGTGGTCACCAATCCCCTTCCAAACTAAAAAAATAAAACTAAAAACCTTTTTTCCAGCCTGTATGCCAGCCTCAAATGCCGTACCCACCTCCATGACAGCAGAATGTGTTGTATCCTCCGACAGCCTTCCCTGGTTGCGATGTGGCTCTAGGGTGAGTGTGACACCTTTTCTGTTAGGTGCCCTGCAGAGTCACATTAGCAATGCATTGTGGTGGGTGTAGGGTACTGGGCTCTACTCCCATGGTGCTTCCCCCCCCCCCCCCCCCCCCCCCCGCTAACTGGTCAGAGTGTGCCCTGTTTTCTCCTGTTGTAGTCCATGCGGTACTGGCCATTTTTGTAAGCCAGTTTTAGTTCCCTTTCCTGTGTTACCCACATTAGAGAACGTAGTTCTTACCTTGAATGATGCTGAAAGAGGGCATTGTACACCATTGTGCCAGCTCTGACCTATTGCTAATCTTAGTACCAGGGGACTCTTTGCCAGTGGGGCACAACCTCTGATCTGCAGTTAACTGTGAGTAAACATGGTTATTTAAAGAAATGACTTTTTCAGAGAGATTAGTCTTCAGGTGTGAACTGGTGTGCCAAAGTTATACAGCAGCAATAAGTCCTAGAGGCTGTATGCAGGTCCCTGGAGCAATTTTAGTGGGTGCAGTACATTTGTGGGTAGTGGGTTTGGGGGGCTCAGCTCCCAAAGTAAGGGAGCTATGCACGTGGTGGGAGCTTTTCTGAAGTCCACCGCAGTGACCCCTAGGGTGGCTGGTTGGTGTCCTGGCATGTCAGGGGGGCCAGTGCACTAAAATGCTGGCTCCTCCCATGGCCAAATGCTTTGAATTTGGCCGGGGTTTGAGATGGCTGACATAACTTTCCATTATTGCTGAAAAACAAACCCGGCCATCTCAAACCCGGCGAACTCCACGGCATTTGGCCGGGCTAAACCGTATTATCGAAAAAAAGATGGCCGGCCATCTTTTTCGATAATACGGTTCCAGCCAGCTGTAGCGCTGCCGCCAACATAGATCGCCGGCGATCTATTTAGCCAGCGATGTTCGATTATGCCCCTCTATGTTACTAACCATGTGGAGGAAATTCTATAACTGGGCATCTGATAGGAGTCTGTTCTATAAAAGAAAGCAGAATACTGGGGTAACAGGTGAGATATATGCAATATAATTTAGGCTCAATACCAAACAACAATAGAAACAATCTTTCAGGAGGTTCTTGTTAACCCAATAAATGCACCACCTCCCATACGTATCAGATACATCATAGACTTCAGCGGTGCCACTTACTGAACTTAGGTTTGCAAATCAGTTCAATTTATACACCCACCTCCTCACTGGTCTAAAGGTATGAAAATGTGTATCTTTTTTATATATATTCAATTTTTCCAAAACTTTTTCAACTTTTTTTTTATAAATATATGTTTCATTCTTGTCTTTATCTCTTCAGTAAGATTGATTTAGTAAAAATACTCGTGTCAAGATGAAGTCAAGAACGATCAGTCAGGGGATTACTTAATTCAACATAGACTATGTTTCGCCCTGAAGCTGTTTCAAAGATTACCCCCTGATTTAAACGGAGAGATGGAGAGAAGGGGAAGCATAGGCACCCAGTATAAGAGGCTTGGGGAAGCTAAGCCTCCCCAGCACAGACCCCGAAGTACCAGGCTCTTCATATCAGGGCTGCTCCCTTGGTCCAGCATTTCTTTCCTCCTCATTACTTCTGGTACAGCGTCTCTCTCTCCTCCTCCCCCCGCCCCCCCCCCCCAATACAGCTTCTATCCCTCTTACTCCCTCCCTGAGGTCCCTCTAATTTGATTAGATCACCACCGGTAGCAAAACACCGGCACCGTACTAACTAAAACAGCTTGCTTCAGGGCTTCAGCTTGACGGCATTCCTTGTGACACATCCCCGCCTCTGACACAACTTCCTGCTTCCGTGAGGGCGGAACGTATGATAAGAAAGGCTGTCAGGCAGAAAGAAGCAAGTTGTTTTAGTTAGTACGGTGCCGGTGCCGCGGTCATGCTACCTGTGGCAATCTAATCAAATTAGAGGGACCGTAGGGAGGGAGGGAGTGAGAGGGATAGACGCTGCATCGGGGGGAATGAGGGAGAGGGATATACTCTGCAATGGGGAGGAAAAACAAGGGAGAGGTACAGATGCTGCAATGGGGGGGGGAGAATCAAGGGAGAGGTACACATGCTGTAACGGGGTGGGGGAGAAACGAGAGAGATGTATAGATGCTGCAACGGGGGAAGAAACGAGGGAGAGGGATAGATGCTGCAATGGGGAGGGGGAATAAAAGAGACGCTGGACTAGAAGTAATGGAGGAGGAAAGAGGTGCTGGACCCAGGGAGAGTGAGATGCAGTAGATACTGCTCCGCTGGACCTGGGGTGGGGGAAGACAGGAAGAGGTGCTGGAGCCAGGAGGTAGAGGGAGATACTGGGCCAGGAAGAGGCAAGAGAGACTGCTGGACTGGAAGAGGAGAAGACACTAGATCCAGGAGGGGAGACACTAGAAAGGGGAGGGGGCAAGGAAAGAGGAAAGACACTGGATCTTCAGGAAGGAGGGAGGGGGATAGAGAGAGACAGAGACAGAGAGAGACTGAGACTGTTGTGCAAAACACACTCAGAACCTTATCATACTATAAGTTTGTATATAGTGTTTTACAGTGGAGGAATTGTTTGGCCTTACTGAGGTGGCATCAAAACTTTTAATTTTAGTTTGTCATAACATCAGACTGTTGGCATCTGTACACTGTGGTCTAGTATATTCCTTCCCTCCATTACCCCATGCCCAGCAGTTTCCTCACCCCCCCCCCCCCCCAAGTGCCTTCCAACTGCACTATGCAGCCTCGGAGTTTGTAGACATTTATTTATTTATTTATTTATTAACCGCCTTTATGAAGAGCTTCACCAGAGGCAGTGTACAGCAGGTACAGTTTAACATAAATCTTACAATTTTGTTAACAGCATAACAATAGCAAAATAACCAAGAATAAACATAAATACAATAAATGAGATAAACGAAAACAGTAAACTGAAACCTAATTATAGAACTACTGTGAAACAGTATCAAAAATACACATTTAACAGCACAGGAATTCAAATATCAGAGATATAATACAATGCTAGCATAATACTAATGACACACCTAATAAGCATGCATTAGAACATTCAATTAACATGGATATTATGCTAAAGATTTTCTACAATACAGCTTACCATATAGCTGAGGGATTAAAAGCATATATGATGGGAACAAGATGTGTGGTACAGAGTCAGTTGAGATAATTTGATGGTTAGCGAAACTCAAGGCAAGTTCATTGTATAGTTAAGCAAGAAATAAGGAACTGGTCTACGTTAGTCGAGGTGCAGAATGAGTGTATGGTCAGTCACCCTATGTATTAAAGGCTTGGGAAAAGAGTCAAGTTTTCACCTGCTTCCTGAAGTAGAGGTAGTCTCCAGTTATACGTAGCCCCTCTGGGAGTAAATTCCAGAGTGTGGGGGCTACTTCTGAGAAGGCTCACTCGCAGGTATCATATCATACAATTTCTTTTGATGAATTTGACATCTTTGAGCAACTTGAGGTTCATGAATAACCTGTTCACCTTGCAGATCCCAATCTCAAAATCAACAAGCTCTCTGAAGGTGGGAGTGGAAGGGGAAGATATGTATGTGAGAGAGAGGCAGGCTGGCTTTAGGAAAGTGGGATGTGATGGGGGCAGATGAACTGCAGGCCTCTATAGAGATGTAGGTATCTGCTACTGACACTTTTAAAAATCCACTTTAATTCAGTTGCCTAAGAGACCTATAATATCTACTGAAGTTTGCACGGTTTAATTTTCTTTGTCACTTTATTCTCTAACATTTGATATGTATCTTAATATCTAAATTATCTGCCACTATTTTGCTTTCAGACAATTAAGGACTCAGGCCTGGCCCCACCCACTTTAGCCTCCCCAAACAGCTGAGCCACCGACCGCCTATGCCCTCCCCCACCCCCACTGCAACTCCTTGTGACTCTGGGAAAAACCACTTAACCCTCCATGCCCTGTCACAAGTAGCTGCAGTGGGAAAAAAATACATAAATAGCATACCGTTAGTGGTGCAATTAATCCAGACCTGACAAGCCTCCTGCTTTTGCAGGTCATCTCCCGCATTCTCACAGAGAAGTCGGGATCTCCCGCTGAGTGGCCTCCTTGTCCAGTGGCAGCAGGAAACACCTTCATCTAATGCTCCACTGATCCCACGGCAGCAGGAGATTACATTTTATGAAGGTGTTTCCTGCTGCCACTGGACAGGGACACCACTCCTTTTCCCACTGGAAGCAAATCAGCTGTGCTGGGGCAGAGCAATGGGTCGGGATAGGTGGGGCAATAGGTGTAGTTATGGGCAGAGCTGGGCGGCGCAATGAATGAGGTGGTGCAGAGCTGAGGTAGAGTAGGGTGGGCTGGGAGCGGGCCAGCCCCCTTGGCAGCTCTTTTAATCGCAATTACAAATGTTAAGCGAAATGCAGCCCTAAAAAAATTTAAAAATAAAAAGTAATGAAAAATAAGAAATACAAAATACATATTGAAAAATTACAAATTAAAGAATCTAAAACAGCATGCAGAATAGCTATAAACAGCCTTATTGTTTTCACAGCCTACTTCAGAAAAGCAAGCCTAATTTGTTCTGATTCATGTTATCATATTGCAATAAAATTGGTTTATAAACTTCTAGCCCAGCGAAAAATCTGTGATGCAGAAATGTATTGCAGTATAAGTATTCACTAGTACTACAAAACATGACAGTTGAAACTGACCCTTTGAAAAATCTGCTCTTTGATAAAGAGGTTTTCTTAAATGAATTTTCAGCACAAAGCAAGGAGTTTTCATTGTGTTATAATCATTGCTTCCTGTTTGTTACCTATGACATCATTTCCTGTTTCCTCTTCGATTAAGACCCAACCAAGGCTAGTCAACTGTTTTTCTCATACATTCTTTACCTCCCCTCCCCCAGTCCATTTTTTTAAAACAAAAATACTGTAATAAATATTGCTGTAATCAGAGGTCCTGACAGAGTTCTCACAATTAACTTTTCCATTGCCAGAAAGAAGGGCTATCTCACAATTAATCTTTCCACTGCCAAAATGGAGGGTTTCCTTACAAATAGCCTGTGCATTGCCAGGACACATTTCTCCATAGGTAACCCTTGCATTGCCAAAGTGCAGGACTCCCTTGCAATTAACTTTTCCAATGTCAAAGTTTAGAAGGCTGCTGTTTCACAATTAACCCTTCTGTTTCCACAACAAGTTGTTTCTCCAGAGCTAAACTATTAACTTGCAGCATACATGACCTGTCAAGCATTTCACAAATGATTCTGTTAGGGATGAACATTTGTTAGCATGCATTTGGTTTAGTAACATACCTTGAAAAATGCGGTGCTTGCAAAATTGATTTAACTCCTGTGAACCTACAAATTAATGTGCATACCATCAATTTGTGCACATTAAAAAGTTCTAATGTACGTACGTTAACAATTTCTTGTTAAAATGATCATCTGGAATAAACTGAAAAACACGCAAAAAGTCTGAAAATTCCAAAAATGGCCTGATATATTTTGCCTGTGTACATCCCTAGATGTGGTTATTGACAGTTTCCATATGGACTTCTGTATAGCTATTTAAACTAATTCAATATATAGTTCCGCTCTCACTGTCCAGTTCTTAGGATGGACCACCCAAAACTAATAGACCCATCATCAGAATGGAGGTTCTGTTTGACAATGAAGTATTATTTATTGTTCTTGCTCTTTTCAGGCCATGCTTTTATAAATTTAATTTGGACCTGCTGACTTCCTCTAGCTGCTTTTAGGTTATCAGTTCAATTTACAGCCAGTCTCATCTGGGGTTAACATACCATAAGCCTTCACTCAGCGCGTACCAGGGATTTTCCCTCATTTCCATTCTCTCTCTATCTTGACAGGGACCTGACTCATGTATGCTCTTAGTCAGACAGTAGGTGACTACTGTTGAGCAAGGGTTTCCAAACCTTTGAAGAGAAGGACCACATAGAAATTTCAAATCACTGAAAGGGCCAGTAGAGGGGACTCCATCAAAGTCTGCTGAGCAGGCTAGAAGAATCATAAGTACTTAAGTACATAAGTATAGCCACACTGGGACAGACCAAAGTCCATCAAGCCCAGCATCCTGTTTCCAACAGTGGCCAATCCAGGTCACAAATACCTGGCTAGATCCCCCAAAAGTTCAATATATTTTATGCTGCTTATCCCAGAAATAAACAGTGGATTTTTCCCAAGTCATTTTTATAATGGTCTATGGACATTTTCCTTTAAGAATCCGTCCAAACCTTTTTTTAAACCCCGCTAAGCTAGCTGCCTTTGCCACATTCTCTGGCAACAAATTCCAATGATCACCATAGAAGATCACTGAGCAGAGTGAAGGAGTCCCTGTTGAAGTTTGCTAACTTTGTTACCATGTTGCCTTTCTTGGCCGGTGGCACCTGGGAACTCTGCCAGCCTTGGAACCTTTTCAGGAGCTGTGCATAAACCCAAAAAGTAAAACTTCCCCTGAGCTGAATCAGCCAAGGGCTGGAAAGATTAACTCTATGAAGCACATCCAGCCCACGGCTCTAATTGTAGCTCTCGAAACTACAATTGAGATGGCTTCCATATCAGGGGCTGTGGAAAGCCACCCCATAGAATTACCAGCCCCTGTAGCCATGAAGCACAGGAACCAGGGCCAGGAGCCAAATCCTGATCTCTCACAAGGTAGCACGCAGAACTGCCACTGACCATCAGACTGGCCCAGCCGATATGGTCAGGATTAAATATCAAGTTGAAATCCTAGTTCCTCACTCTAAGACATTTACATAAAAATTATATAAAAGCAATAAAAATTATATTTGAAAAAAATTCTTTAGTAACTAAGGGAGTTATATTCAGCCCACAGCGGTTTGGGGGTTTAAGCCACTTACAGCCACAGGCTGAATTAACCCTGGATAGTCAATTTGGGCCATGTCCAGGTTCTGGCAGCTGCATATCCAGTTACAGCAGCAGCCAGAAGTTAACCACGAACCAGCGATATGACTGGTGCACAATTAGCTTGGCAGATAAAGTTAGGACTGGTCCTTTTACCAACTTACTTAATCAGTTAGTTCTGAATATCACCACTAACCAGTTAAGTAGTGGAGTGGAGGAGTGGCCTAGTGGTTAGAGTGGTGGACTTTGGTCCTGGGGAACTGGGTTTGATTCCCACTGCAGGCACAGGCAGCTCCCTTGTGACTCTGGGCAACTCACTTAACCCTCCATTGCCCCAGGTACAAATAAGTACCTAAGCCGCATTGAGCCTGCCATGAGTGGGGAAAGCGTGGGGGTACAAAAAAAGAAAAAGTACCAGCCCACAGAATGCCCCTGTACTGTCTGGTTAATTACAAGTTCCACAGACTCTGCCCACAGGACTGTCTTGAAGGGGGAGGTCAGTGCTGATATTCAGTGGCACTGTCCGGTTAAGTGCTGGCTGATTATCAGTGCCTAGACAGGCTCTCCTGCCCAGTTAAAAAGGGTTGCCAACTGGATCCAGATTTGCCCAACAGGGTTGATCCAGTCCTGGGTTTATTCCAATGCATGCAGAACTTGTAGCTCTGCTTTCTCCATTTTATTCCCTAAGAAAAGCAGGACTACAAGTACCTGCATGCATTGGAATAAACCCAGGACTGAATCAACTCTGTCAGGTTAAATCACTTTGAACACTGAAACCCTACAATTCTAGCCTCATTTGCAAAATTCTTTACTTGTCACTGTGGTATTATTTTAGTGGCCAGTGACCTCAAGATTTTGTTACTAAAAAGAGAAGTAAACATGTTTTAGAATGAATTGCTCATAAACAAACTGAGAATACCTAGACTTACGAGTATAACCTTATCACGTTAAGGGCCTGAGTCATTAAGGCAGGGATTCCCAAACCTTTCCTGATGGTGTCTAGGCAAGTCAGGTTTTCAGGATATTTACAATAATATGCATAGAATAAATGTACATGTACCATGTCTTCTGTGCTTGGAAATTTATGTCATGCATATTCATTATAAATATCCTGAACATCCAGGTGGCTATGGGTCGGGTGGACTATCTCAAGATACCCCAAAACGAGGGACACTTGCCTCCAAATAGAAGATATAAATTTGCATTGAATTTACATACATAATTGTATATGCAGATGTATTTACATAGATGCACCAATACAAATTACTAATCAAAAACCCGGGTCCTCTGTATAAACCACTGGACCAGACTAACCACATCAGCCTAAGCCCTCTTTCTGTACAGAGTTCTCCCTGAACTCCCTGCCTCGTACAGTAGCTAGAAAAGAGGATGGGGATTTTTTTTTTAAACTACACTGATTGATATGCCAAAGAAGGATAAAAGTGCACATAAGCATCCACCCTGATCAGGAATCTCTGGTACAAATAGTAAGACTGGAATTCATCGCATCCAGACTACTGTCCAGGTGTTGAAACTCCTAGTTATGGATTCGTCTAGTTATTTTGTACCAAATACAATGTTCTGGCCAGAGACCAGCTGATCAGATGGGCACTCATGTTTATACTCCATGAACTGCATGTGTAGGTTTTTAATTTGCCCCTGAGTGGATGGAGATAGATATTTATATATACAGTATAGAGAGAGAGAGATATAGATATGTGTGTGTCTGTGTGTGTTTTGCTCTTGAGTGGATGTATATATAATACATAGATAGATATAGATATATATATATTTGTTTGTGTGTGTGTGTGTATTATATATATATATATGTGGGGAGTATATGTATATGAGTATATGTTTATATGTATGTATGTGTTTGGTGTGGTGCTGGCAAAAAGGAGGCATTATAGCATAACCCACACTTTTCTGTACCCTCTCCTTATAGTTGACCCCATGATCTCTCCTCTAACTCCACATATGTCCTCCTCTTACCCACCTCCTATATGCTCCTACAGGCTCTGTCAGTCATATCGTTCTCCACTGCACTCCCACACTTGCCAATCTCCCACCTGGCTCCGCTTACCCACTCCAATCCCACACTTATTCATTCCAACTTTCTACCACACTCCCTTCTCCTGCACACACCTCACATATTTTCTCTGCTAACTCCATTTCTTTCTGGGGCTTATGACTTCCTGTCTCATCTCCAAATCCCCCTGTGGATCACATGGCTCCTTTACTCACTCAACTACCCCCAAAGATCTCATAGCTCCCTGTTCGCACTCCCTGTGAACCCTATAGCTTTCTCTCCTCACGCACCCAAACTCTGTGGACATCATAGTACTCTTTTACATCCCTTTCCCTTTGATTCTCATGGCAGCTGCTCACCTCCAACCATAGGAGTCAACTTTTCAGAATTATTGGGGGTGCTAAGCCCAATGGAAATAACTGATCCTTAGACACTTGCAAGGAATTCCCTCAATATTCTCTCAATATGCTGAAGCACCCACAGCACCCACAAAGCTGGCTCCTATGCCTCCAACCCTTGGTGGGTTTCATCATGGTTCGCTCTTCCCTCCTTCCCCCAACATGTCAATGCAACTACTCCTTACCACTCCTACTTCAGACCTTGTGATTCTCATCCCAAGTCTCCTTGGATCTTGAAGCTCCCTTGCCCAGCTTCCATAGCCATCAAGTCTCCCTCTTCCTGTCCTCTGTCCATATGAATCTTCCCTCTTCCATCATCATGCCACTTTCCACCTCCTTTCTTCTTTCTTTCTCAGGCCCATCTCTGTGTCTAGGTCCTGGCAGTTGTAAACTCTATCTTTATTTTGCAGCCCACATGATTCATACATCTGCTCTAGGAATCATGCAGGCTGCATGATGAAGTGATGAGAAGCCACACTTCATAAAACGAAGGGCGGAGTATAAAAGTGCCAGGACCTAGATGTGGAGAAGAAGCTGAGGAATTGAAAGGCAAGGCAGTGCAAAGGCAGAAGGAGTAGAAGGCAAATATGACTAAAATATATTTCTGTAAAGGACCAGCTCTTTGCAGAGTTCCTCAAGGTCCTTCTTTGGCTGTTTCTTGCTGGACTGATATTGAGCTGTGCATTCCCTGAGCCACTCTGAGTTACAACTGATAGAGGCAGAGTGGTTCAGGCTTTTATCCAGACAGAGTAGAAACACATTGTTTTTTTAAAGCAATACATGCAGCATGTCTTTTCAAAAGCAAAGCAGTTAACTACCTTTCTGAAGTGCAGGTTGACACTTGAGTGGGTTATGTCACTGACACTGTGTTATGTACACTACTTAGCTATTGTTAGTAATATGTAATTTATCTTTAAAATCAAGCACGGTACCAGGAAGATTGGAGGGTGGTCAATATAACCCCAGTTTTTAAAAAGGGTTCCACAGGGATCCAGGAAGGTATAGACTGGTGAGCCTGATGTTGGTGCTGGGCATACTGGTAGAGACTATTATAAATAATAAAATTACAGAGCATATACATAAGCATGTATTAATGAGACAAAGCCAACATGGATTTAGTGAAGGGCAATCTTGCCTCACCAATCCACTACATTTCTTTGAAGGGGTGAATAAACATGTGGATAAAGGTGATCTGGTCAATATTGTGTATCTGGATTTTCAAAAGGCATTTGACAAAGTGCCTCATGAAAGACTCCAGAGGAAATTGGAGAGTCATGGGATAGGAGGTAATATTATATTGTGGATAAAAATAGAAAACAGAGAGTAGGATTAAATGGTCAGTATTCTCAATGAAGAAGGGTAGATAGTGGGGTTCCCCAGGATCTGAGCTGGGATCGCTGCTTTTAACATATTTATAAATGATCTAGAGATGGGTGTAACTAGTGAGGCAATTAATTTGCTGATGAGACAAAGTTAATCAAAGTTGTTAAATCATAAGAGGATTGTGAAAAACTACAAGAGGGCCTTACGAAACTGGAAGACTGGGTATCCACATGGCAGATGACGTTTAATGTAGACAAATGCAAAGTGATGCATGTGAGAATGAGGAACTCAAAATATAGCTACGTGATGCAAGGTTCCACATTAGGAGTCACTGCCCAGGAAAAGGATCTAGGTGTCATCAATGATGATACGTTGAAACCCTCTGCTCAGTGTGCAGCGGTGGCTAAGAAAGCAATTAGAATGTTAGGAATTATTAGGAAAGGAATGGAAAACAAAACTGAGAATGTATAAATGTCTCTTATCACTCCATAATGCGACTGCACCTCGAATACTGTGTGAGATTCTGGTCACTTGCATCTCACAAAAGATATAGCAGAATTAGAAAAGGTACAGCGAAGGGCAACAAAAATGATAAAGGGGATTGGACAATTTCCCTATGAGGAAGGCTAAAGTGGCTAGGGCTCTTCAGCTTGGAGAAGAGACAGCTGAGGGGAGATATGAGAGAGGTCTATAAAATACTAAGTGGAGTGGAATGGGTAGATGTGAATTTTTTCCTTACTCTTTCCAAAATACTAGGACTAGGGGCACGCAATGAAATTTAAATTTTAAAAACAAACCAGAGAAAATAGTTTCTTCACTCAACGTGTAATTAAACTCTGGAATTCTTTGCCAGAGACTGTGTTAAAAAGCAGTTAGCTTAGCAGGGTTTAAAAAAGGTTTGGATAATTTACTAAAGAAACGTCCATAAGCCATTATTAAGATGGACTTGGGAAAATCACTGCATATTTATAAGCAGCATAAAACATTTCACTGTTCTGGGATCTTCCCAAGTACTTGTGACCTGAATTGGCCACTGTTGGAAACAGGATACTGGGCTTGACAGACCTTTGGTCTGTCCCAGTATGGCAATGCTTATTGTTCTTAAGCACCATTACAACCTTCTACATTCCCCTCTAAATAGACAGAACAAGCTAAAAGACAATAAATATCAGCCACCTACTCTGCACACATGCTAACGTTCATACTTTTATAAGTGGAGCTTTACAGGAGAAAAGAGGGAGGAAAGTGTTGAAATAGTGGGAGTTGTCAGCAGCAGTAGTAGTAGAATGGGAAATGCTACATTTTTTGACAAGTGGAAGCTACTCATACAGGAATAATTCAACTGGCAGCACTGAGTATTTTGTAGCCACCGAAATCATTATTCCCGGATATTCAATGCTGGGGCCATGTCCGAGCACCTGCTTTGAATATCTGTGTTTATGTAGCTGGTATCTGTTATGCAGTTTAGTGCCATATTATTATTTATTTATTTTTATTTATTTATTTATTATGACATTTCTACCCCTCATTTTCCCAAGAAAGCTCAAGTTCAATGCGGCTTATATAACAAATTAAGAAGAAGCTTTACAAGACAATTAATATTATATAAGAATACAACCACTTAAATTAATTAATTAATTAATTAATTCCTTTCATATTTAAATTATATTATATTTATTATTATTTTATTTATATTAAATTTTCATATTTAAATTCTTTTCATATCAGCACTTAACCACCCAAGCGACACCGCACAAAGATAATGTAGGCGGTTATGCTAAATATTGGCCCTTACCACATAACTGCTGACACCACCTGCAGACCACCCACATAATAGCCGGCTCAGTTTTGCAGTCTGCAATGATATTCAATGACAGTAACTAGGTAAGTTCTGCTCAGCAGATCGCCCTGCACAAACAACGTACCGGTAACTGGCCGGGTGTCATTTCTAGCCAGTTAAATTAGCGCTTTGAATATAATAACAGTCCTCATCATGGGAAGGAGGCGAGGAGAACGGATAATGGGTATTAGGAGTTTGCTCCTCCACTTTTCATCAGCTGTTACAACATATTGCAAAGGCGCTCTCTTAAGTCGATCCGGTATCAGGGTCAGTCGCTTCTGTAAATCATTTTGAGACACAGGAGTGAACATTAGAGAATCATCAAAGTCCCAGAGTTGGAGATTGTAAGCAGTGACTATACGATAACAATTACAAAAGCAGAAATTGCAATAAGGGAGAAGGTTACAAATCCCCCCCCCCCCCCCCCCCCCAGCTCCTATTTCAACCGTAGTTTTCTGCACGGTTTATTTGGTAGATTTATTGGTGCTTTTTCACTTTGTGGATTGTTGCTTTCAATGAGCAATAGATGTGATTCCTTCTGGTAACACTCAAATGTCACAAACACCCCCCAAGATGCCTCAATAGGTAGACTTTTGTTTTCTATGTCACTAAAAGGGTGAAAACAAATTTGTTTCATTTTTAGTGTTTGGTACAGAAATTACCTAACATATACTGTTTTCTTGCAATTGATGAAATGTTGGATGTGGTGGTTTAAAATCTCATAAACCATTCTAAATCTGTCTTCAGTAGGTAAAAATAGGGGGATTCTTTTATTTATTTATTTTTTGAGAAGAGATGCATTAAAAAACACCAGAGTATTCCAGTAATTGAACTCACACACAGTTGCACAATACATGTTGGTCAATATACAAAAGAGAAGTGTTACCACAAAGTTTCCATACATAATAAATACATCAAAAACTATTTTTCTCATTGACTCCTACTGTAAACCTAGACATGTTTTCCTGTGGGTGAAAATCCCTAGACACAATCAATAACCAAAAACGAGACATTTATTTTCTTTATCTTTTAGAAATGGAGAGTCAATGAGGTCATCTCATTTCTGTGGATCTCCTACATTCTTCTGTCTTATCCTCTGAATCATCTGCTTTTTTCCTCTGAATCAGAGTCATCACCCTGTTGATCATTTTCATCTACTTATTATTCTGGAGAAGGGACATTTGTTGCCCTGTTTTACTTAGCAAAATATCCATCCATCAATTCAGCTGCTTAAACACTGGCATCAGAGGAAAGCATAGTTATCCTACATTCATGATGACCCTTACGATGTGTCTTTTTCAATGCGTGTTTCATGGATGAATCTGGTTAATACTTACTGCCTATGGACTGGGTCAGGCCTTGTTGCACCCATTGTTTCAGCTGTATTACATTCCCCAGTTTCTGTTTGCCTCTTTAGTCCTCCATGAAGGCTCCTATACACTACGGGGTAGATTCAAGAAACAGCGCCACAATTTAAGCACTGGGATAGTGCATGCTGAATGCGAATTCTATAACAGCAGTTCCGTGCAGAGCAGCCATTAAAGAATACTGGTGTAAGTCTGCGCCTAATTTTAGCTACAAGCACTTGCATTGTATCATTGGCTGGTGTAAATGCTTGTGTCTAACAACGTGTAAATTCTAGTATTCTATAAACTGCATGCTTAATTCCTAGGCACACCCCCAGTGGCGTAGCTACGTGGGGCCACGGGGGCTTGGGCCCCCATAGATTTGGCCCTGGACCCCCCTGCCGATGACCCTCTCAACCCCCCTCCTGCTGCCAACCCTCCCTCCCCGCCGCTGTCGCCGGGTGCTACCTTTGCTGGCGGGGGACCCCAACCCCCGCCAGCCGATGTCCTCTTCTTCCGGTGTTGCTGGCTAATCTGCAAGGCTTCGTTCTGTTTCTGTGAGTCTGACGTCCTGCACGTACAACGTGCAGGACAACAGACTCAGAAAACAGAATGAAGCCTTGCGCCAGAAGAAGAGGACCTCGGCTGGTGGGGATTGGGGTCTCCCGCAGCAAAGGTAGGCGACAGCGGCGGCGGGGGAGGGTTGGCAGTGGGAGGAGGGTCAAGAAGGGTCGTCGGCAGGGGGGGTCAAGGTTGGTGGCGGCGGCGGCGGTGGGGGTCGGCAATGGTGGGGAGGTCGGCGGCACTGGGGGGGGGCTAAAATGTGCACCCTCACCTCGGGCTCTGGACCCCCCTCCCACCGTAAGTCTGGCTATGCCCCTGCACACCCCTAACCCACACATGCCCCTCCCACATCCATGCCCCCTAACTACGGCAATCTTTTCCTATTTGAATTTTATTGTATTTATTTTTTTGATTTTGCTCACACCGTTTTCAGCAGTACCTCAAGTTGAGTTACATTCAGGTACGCTGGATATTTCTCTATCCCAGGAGGGCTCACAATCTAAGTTTGTACCTGAGGCAATGGAGGGTTAAGTGACTGGCCCAAGATCACAAGGAGCAGCTATTAGATTTGAACTGGCCACCTCTGGATTGCAAGACCGGTTCTCTAACCACTAGGCCACTCCTCCGTTGTATCCCGCCTTGATTTGCTTTAGTGATAAAGGTGGATTTAGTAAATTTTAATAAATAAATGATAAACTTCTAGAACATAAGAGTAACCATACTGGGTCAGACCAATGGTCCATCTAGTCCAGTATCCTGTTTCCAACAGGGGCCAATCCAGGTCACAAGTACCTGGCACAGAACCCAAATAGTAGCAACAGTCCATGCTACTAACCCCAGGGCAAGCAGTGGCTTCTCCATGTCTGTCTTAATATCCACTATGGACTTTTCCTCCAGGAACTTGTCCAAGCCTTTTTAAACCCAGAATAGAACAGCAACTAAGGGCGGTTGGGAGCACAACTTCTCAATGGTACCAATTAGCACCAACTTAAGCGAATAACTGGCTGTTAATGTTAATTAACAGACAAGTATTAATTTAACGTGCGTGCACAACTGTCCTTAGCCTATAAATTGCATGTTCAAATTTGCATACTAGTTGGGCACACAAGTTTATAGACAGAAGGGGTCTATATTAGTTACTCATGCAGGTTCTTCTCTAATTATGATTTGGTTATGTCTGTCAAGTGTAATTTGGGTTTCTTTAAATCATAGATTGATTTCTACTGTAAACTGCTTCGCTGTTGCTAATGAAAGGCGGTTAATCAATAACTGAACATTAAATACTGTTTCCTTTCTGTATACAACTCCCTATAGCCCTTGAGCTGCAGATCATTTACTGCTCTGAAAACTTTAAGGCTGGGCTGGGCTGGGCTCACAACGAGGATCTGGACACCAGCCTCGAAGTAGGATTTGGACAGTTGCTCTATGTTCAACTAACGAAGGGTGGGTGGGTGGAGCTTCTACATTTTCTAGCTGCATTGGATCCCGATTGGCCAGGTCTTCTCCTAGGGACCATAGCAATTCGGCCACATCTGATTATATGACATCTTCATATCTGACATTGTTTGTCAGAGTCATATATTAAGCTGGATTTGTGGATTGATCTCTGTTTCAGAGGAACCCTGGAGAGGAGTAGCTTTATCCCTCTTAGGACTGAGTAATATTATCAAAACAGACCTCATGGAACATCTGAGCTATATGCTACAAAATGGACTTTTCCCAAAGGAGAAAGGAAATATTCTACTCACCCCCATACCCAAAGACGCAAAGAAAAGCACTAGTGAACTAACTAACTACAGACCAGTAGCATCTATCCCCCTAATAACCAAAATAACGGAGGGTGTGGTAACCAATCAGCTCACCAATTATTTAAATAAGTTCTCAATTCTCCACGACTCCCAATCAGGATTTCGGTCTAACCACAGTACTGAAACAGTACTAGTCACTCTCATGTCCAAATTCAAACAACTGATCGCAACTGGCAACAACATACTACTTCTACGATTTGACTTGTCCAGCGCTTTCGATATGGTTGACCATAATATATTACTACACCTCCTTGATTACTTCGGAATTGCAGGCAACGTTCTTAATTGGTTCAAGGGATTCCTAACCACAAGATCATACCAAGTGACATCTAACTTGACTACTTCAGCCACATGGACACCAGAATGTGGAGTTCCACAAGGATCCCCCTCTCGCCAACTCTATTCAACTTAATGATGATACCCTTGGCCAAACTACTATCCAACCAACACCTCAACCCATACATATACGCAGATGATGTAATGATCTACATCCCATTCAAACAAGATTTAAAGGAAATTTCCAGCGACATCAACCAAAGTCTTCATATCATGCATTCATGGGCAGATGCATTCAAGCTGAAACTTAATGCAGAAAAAACCCAATGCCTAATACTCACCTCACAACACAACAAGAGCGAATTCACCACCATAAACACACCAAACCTGACACTCCCCATGTCGGACACCCTAAAAATTCTTGGTGTTACTATCGATCGACATCTAACACTGGAGAGCCATGCAAAAAATACAACCAAGAAGATGTTCCACTCAATGTGGAAATTAAAAAGAGTAAGACCTTTCTTCCCAAGGACAATCTTCCGTAACTTAGTACAATCAATGGTACTCAGCCACCTAGACTATTGTAACGCACTATACGCTGGCTGTAAAGAACAAATAATCAAGAAACTGCAGACTGCCCAGAACACCGCAGCCAGACTCATATTCGGAAAAAACAAAATATGAAAGTACGAAACCCCTACGAGAAAAGTTACACTGGCTCCCACTTAAAGAACGCATCACGTTCAAGATCTGCACCTTAGTTCAGAAATCATCCACGGAGATGCCCCAGCCTATATGTCAGACCTGATAGACTTACCACCAGGAACGCCAAAAGATCAGCCCGCACATTCCTTAATCTTCATTTCCCAAGCTGCAAAGGTTTAAAATACAAACTTACGCATGCATCAAATTTTTCCTATGTGAGTGCAAAGTTATGGAACATACTGCCGCAGAACCTAAAAATAATCTACGATCTAACAAACTTTCATATATCATTAAGACTCATCTCTTTAACAAGGCATACCACACAGAGCAACAAATGTAATTGCTTACATCTCCCATACCTATATTCAGAACTGTTTGTATAACATATACTTGTTTTAAACTTCTACTTTGATACTCAAAATCTCTATGTAACAATAAGTGATTACGTTATAATCTATATATCACCAAGAACGACACATTGTAAGCCACATTGAGTCTGCAAAAAGGTGGGGAAATGTGGGATACAGATGCAATAAATAAATAAAATAAAAGCCATTCACAATATTGTAGTTTGGCAAGAACAGATACAAATCAAAGTAGGGTATACACAAAAGCAGCAAATATGAGTTATCTTGTTGGGCAGACTGGATGGACCGTGCAGGTCTTTTTCTGCCGTCATCTACTATGTTACTTTCCACCTTATAATTGAAAGAGAAAAACGCCTAGATTTCGACCCAAATCGGAGATAGACGTTTATCTCACAAAAAGGAATAAATCGGTATAATAGAAAGCCGATTTGGACGTTTTTCAACTGCACTCCATCGCGAAAGCGTACAAAGTTGACGGGGGCGTCTTGGAGGCCTGGCGAAGGTGGAACTGGGGCGTGGTTATCGACCGAGGAGAGATGGGCGCCTTTCGCCGATAATGGACAAAAAGTATGCATTTGTAGCTAGAATTTAGGGCACTTTTCCTGGACCCTGTTTTTTTCACGAATAAGGCCCCAAAAAGTGCCCTAAATGACCAGATTACCACCAGAGGGAATCAGGGATGACCTCCCCTGACTCCCCCAGTGGTCACTAACCCCCTCCCACCACAAAAAATGATGTTTCACAACTTTTTATTTTCACCCTCAAATGTCAAACCCAGCTCCCTGGCAGCAGTATGCAGGTCCCTGGAGCAGTTGTTAGGGGGTGCAGTGGACTTCAGGCAGGTGGACCCAGGCCCATCCCCCCCTACCTGTTACAACTGTGCTGCTTAATGCTTAGTCGTCCAACCCCCCAAACCCACTGTACCCACATGTACATAGGTGCCCCCCTTCACCCCTTAGGGCTATAGTAATGGTGTAGACTTGTGGGCAGTGGGTTTTGAGGGGGATTTGGGGGGCTCAACACACAAGGGAAGGGTGCTATGCACCTGGGAGCTCTTTTATCTTTTGTTCTGTTTTGTAAAAGTGCCCCCTAGGGTGCCCGGTTGGTGTCCTGGCATGTGAGGGGGACCAGTGCACTACGACTCCTGGCCCCTCCCACGAACAAATGCCTTGGATTTATTCGTTTTTGAGCTGGGCGCTTTCATTTTCCATTATCAGTGAAAAACAAAAACGCCCAGCTCACAAATTGTCGAATAAAACATGGACGTCTATTTTTTTCCGAAAATACGGTTCGGTCCGCCCCTTCACGGACCCGTTCTCGGAGATAAACGCCCATGGAGATAGACGTTTTCGTTCAATTTTGCCCCTTTATGTATGTAACCTATCCTTCTCATCCATTCTGCTCATTCGTGAAAGGATGACCTTGAAGGTATCCTTCATCTATGAGTTAGATCTGAAATGTCATGTTTTGCGGAGATATTCTACCTTACATTGTTTAATATAATTTGTCCACCTTTACTAGATTTAGTTCAAAGATAATTATGTAATACCAAACATTAAAAGTAACATAGAGTATTACCACAATAAAATGAAAACAGAATATATATCATTTTAAGAACTCTACAGTATCATACAGTTTATCACATTACTAGTAAAAAAGCCCCGTTTCTGATGCAAATGAAACGGGGGCTAGCAAGGTTTTCTTCTGTGTGCATGTGGGAGTGTGTGTGTCCCTGCCCTCTGCCCTCTCTCCCTTCCCCTGTGCTGTCTGTCCCCTCTGTTCTCTGTCCCCTCCCCCCTCGGAGTCGAGTCCTTCAGTGTTAAGTTTCCTGCTGTGCTGTGTTTGTGTTACAGAGATAGTGAGGGCTTCTGCCCTCTCTCCCCTCCCCCCTCTGAGTCCTTCACTGTTACAGAGAGAGCGATTTGATTTCGTGCTTTGCTGTGTTTTCCTTCACTGTTTGTGTTACAGAGAGAGCGAGGGTGGGGCAGACACTCATGGGGAAACCGGATATCTCTCCCCCTTCACACTTCCGGCTGGAGGCTTCATTTAGAATGTTGGTGGTGCCTTTTATATATAGAGATGTTTGTCATTTTAGAAGCTCTATTTCTGTTTTAGACGCGGATGTCCCAGAACATCCATGTCTACACATCTAAACTGTATAAAACACTATTCTACAACACCCCCTAGAGAAAAAGTATATGCAGCAAAAATGTCAAGAATTGTGTCGGGGCATGCCATGGGTAGTATGCCATTCTCACGTCCATCAGTGATTGCAAGTAGCTTGTTGACATGCAGAGAACACAAGAAAAATGTCAGGATTTACGCCACCTATAAAGCACAAATAAGTGCCACCACAGATTGTCTATGTTCACTGCTTGCATTAGTGTTGACTGAGGAAAGCTGACATGAGAGTCTGTGAGCCTAATTACCATCTCTGTCCACCCAGGTCTGTCTGCTGACTATAGTGCATTCTCCCAGACCCAGTAACAGAGACAGCATATGAGGTTGCCCGCTTCCCCTATGTCCTCAATATCATTGACTGCACTTAGGGGCCTGTTTATTAAAGGGTAGAAGGGTGCACGGCAAATCGTGTCTACTGCTGGGCTCGCCCAAGAGCCTTGCAATAGTCCTGCCTTTGCTGAGCGCCACTTCAAGTAGGAGATGGTAAAAGCTCCAGCTGTAAATGGTCAAGCAGCAATATTTTGCTTACTGCATGGCCATTTACTGGTTCTCCTGAAGAAAAGGCTATTTTATCAATGGTGGTTAAAGGTGGCCTCAGCACAGGACAAACCCACACGCTGATGCCACCGTGGGCCACCTTAGACTTACAAAGTTTGGTAAAAGGGCCCTTTAGACTTACAAAATTCTATAGAGGCGTATTTTCAAAGCACTTAGACTTACAAAGTTACATGGGAACCTATGAATTTTGTAAGTCTATTTGCTTTAAAAAATGAGCTCCCAGGCTTCCCAAAGCAGATTACAACAGTTAAGATGAACCCATCAGGAAACAGGACATCCTCACTTAAATTTGGCCATATATTACTGTATTCTATAGAACAGTGTGTACAAAAATTAGCACAAAATATAGAGTTTATCACTGCTGTTTCTACCAGCTACAATAATGGTTAAGCTGTTTTAGTAATATTCAATTTTATTTCATGATATATATAGTCTACATATGGTAAGTTTTCAAATAAATAAAAATGCTGTCAAATAAGTTTTTTAAAAAATCCTTTATTCTCCACCTTTTAAGGTGCTGCCTATCCAACTGGTACAGCTTTAGACTTTAACAGATGGACCATGCATAGGCAGTCCATTATTTCTAATAAGCTTTTGCCATTATTTTCAATAGCATTTGCTATTAGTTTGAGAGAACCGATGTGGCAGCAAGCTCTGCCTACTGGCTTCAACCCACATAATGAGCCATGCTCGTGCAGTCTCCTCAATCTATCCTCTTTGGGAAAGACTTCCTGCTGCTGTACTAGGAGCTTAGGGTTGAGCCTGGAAACTGGGTTTGTCACTGTTGGGTTGCTAGAAGCTGGCCATTGGATATTACAACCAGAGTAGGCAAGGTACCCCTGTCATTGTTTGTAAGCCTTAATGAGTGAGGGATATTACCTGTAAGGTTATGCAAGGTTCAGATACATGAGTCTGGAAAAGGCAGAGTAACCCTAGGAGGACTAGCTCACCCTACCACTTTTGCTCTCTTAAGGGATGAAGAATCAAATGGAATGATTATATTTTGTCACAAAAAAATACATAGTGCTTAATGAATAAAATTATATTCAATTATAAACATATCACACACCAAATATCCAAAATTCTATGAAATATTAGTGAGATGTGCTCAGTTCACCAAAGTAAATCACCAAAATTAGTGAAAACTATACCAGGAGCCATCACGGCATACTCAATGTTCCAGTGGTAAAGGTAAATCCACAAACAGTTGAAAATTAGTTAAAGATACAAATAAAGTACTTAAGTTACTAATCCTATATAATAATTCTCACCTCCAACGTTCTAATGTGCCTGGTACCGTGGCTCCCTCGGAGGTGGTCTGCCAGGCAGTTTAGAATGCACTGACGTCAGTGATGTCACTGACAGCTGATTCCAAGGCAAGGGGTGTTTCCCTACTCCTCCCCCTGCCTGGGAAACAGCTGTCAGTGCCCCTCCCTCGGCGCAACACCCAAGCCCCTACCCCCCCTCAGGCACATCAACTCCTTTGCCACCCGCAGCCGCCAATACTACATCACTGCCCCTGCAGGAAGACCCTGGAGGAGCGCAGCGACGTCAGAGGGGAGAGGAGGAGCGGCTGCAGAGATGACAGCCAATGCCAGATGGCTGTCTACGGAGCCGTGTTTCAGGTTTAAAATCTATTTTTGGCTTTTTTCTTTTTGTACCGTCCGCTGCTGCTCAACAGGAGACGCAGCAGCGGCCGGACAGCGTTAGTATTGGCGGCTGCGGGTGGCGAGGGGGTTGATGTGCCCGAGGGGGGTAGGGGCTTGGGTGATGCGCGGGGGGGGTAGGGGTTTGGGTGATGCGCCGAGGGGGGAGGGGAGGGTCGCTGGACATGGGTGGCTGGAGGGGGGCAGGGGTGAGGGGAGGGTCGCTGGATATCGGTGGCTGCAGGGGGAGAGGAGGGTCGCTGACATGGATGGCTGTGGGGGGGCAGGGAAGAGGGAAGTGGGGAGGGGGTCCTGAGACCAGATGGGTGGCTGCAGGGAGGGCAGGGGAGACAGAAGGGACGCTGCAGGGGGGCAGGAGGAGAGGAGGGTCACTGGACATGGGTGGCTGCAGGGGCGGCAGGGGAGATAGGTGGGTCGCTGGACAAGGGTGGCTACAGGGGGGGCAAGGGGAAAGGAGAGGAGGGTTGTTGGACAGGGGGGGCAAGGGGAAAGGAGAGGAGGGTTGTTGGACATGGGTGGCTGCAGGGGGGCAAGGGAGAGGAGGGTCACTGGACATGGTAGCTGCAGGGGGAGAGGAGGGTTGGTGGATATGGGTGGCTGCGGGGGGGGCAGGGGGAGAGGAGAGTCGCTGGACATGGGTGGCTGCAGGGGGAGCAGGGGAGAGAGGAGGGCCGCTGCACATGCATGGCTGCAGGGGCCGAGGAGGGTTGGTGGGGAGGGGGTCCTGAGACCAGATTGGTGGCTGCAGGGAGGGCAGGGGAGACAGGAAGGACGCTGCGGGGGGGGGGGGATTACCTTGCTAGCGCCTGTTTCATTGCCTACCGAAACGGGCCTTTATACTAGTAAGATATAATAACCAATTGAAGGTGGAAAAACTACCAATCATTCACGGTTATTGTATTAGGCTCTTTGGCTGGATTATAGTGAAAGTAAATGTGCAAACAATAAATATCGGCACAAGTCTTCTTCCTCAACACAGAGCTGGTTTCATAGAAGCTTCTTCAGGAGGAGAAATTTTGGCCATCAGGGAGACACCTTAAACAAGAGCACAAGGCAGCAGTACATTGAATTCTAAAGTGTGGAATACAACAAAACCCCATACAAATAAATAAAGCCATGTGACGCTGCCACTGTGAGAACAGTTAACCATTGGAACATTGAGTGTGCCATGATGCTTCCTAGAATGGTTTTCACTTTATTTTAGTGGTTACTTTGGTGAACTGAGCACATCTCACTAATATTCATAGATTTTTGGATATTTGACAGCAGTATGCAGGTCCCTGGAGCAGTTTTTTGTGGGTGCAGTGCACTTCAGGCAGGTGGACCCAGGCCCATCCCCCCCTACCTGTTACATTTGTGGTGGTAAATGGGAGCCCTCCAAACCTCACCCCCAAAACCCACTGTACCCACATGTAGGTGCCCCCCTTCACCCATAAGGGCTATGGTAATGGTGTAGAGTTGTGAGGAGTGGGTTTGGGGGTGGTTTGGGGGGGCTCAGCACTGAAGGTAAGGGAGGTATGCACCTGGGAGCAATTTTTGAAGTCCACTACAGTGCCCCCTAGGGTGCCCAGTTGGTGTCCTGGCATGTCAGGGGGACCAGTGCACTACAAATGCTGGCTCCTTCCACGACCAAATGCCTTGGATTTGGCCAGGTCTGAGATCGCTGGCATTAGTATCCATTATGGGCGAAAACCGATGCCGGCCATCTCAAACCCGGCCATCTCTGACATTTGGCCGGCCTGAACCGTATTATCAAAACGAAAGATGGCCGGCCATCTTTTTTGATAATACGGTTCAGGACTGCTCTTTGCGGCGCCAGCCAAATAGATGGCCGGCGCCGTTCGATTATGCCCCTCTATGGCGGTTATTTTAGAAGTTCTATTCGCACTTTAAACATCCAAATCCCAGCACATTATAAATATAAGCAGCCAAAATGTATAAACCAGTATTTTACAAAAGGGCAGGACAAAACATTTAAACCACAAAAACATATAAGGCTGGTAGAGGCATGTCGGGGGTGATACAGGGAAGTGTCAAGAGTGGCGCTGTGTCAGCGAAGTCTATCCCTGATTCCAGAGAGCATGCCAATGAACATCCAATAACAGATGAACTTCGGGACTTAAACCACTTTAAATCACAAATAAGTGCCACTGCAGCATGTCCCTGTGACTGTTTGCATTGGTTCTACCTGCAAGAGAGCTGAGAGAGAGTCTGTGAGCCCGATTGCCATCTCTGTCATCTGAAACCCCTCCATTTCCACACCTGCTAACTCTCCCACCTTCTAATACCATGCCAAATACCCCTTTCCCCTCACCTGTCCCCTTCCCCTCCTCCTCTGGGGTACAGCGGTTCCCTTCTGTGATTCTGTCTGGCCCTTAGCATGGTGATCATTCTGCCCACAGCCCCCTGTATTGTCTGAAGCACTGGAACAGTCCTTCGTCACCATGGCAAATCCCAATCCATGCCTTTTGTGTGGTGTCGGTGCTGAATCTTTGCCCTGCCACAACAAAAAGACGTTTGCGGTGTCTCAGCACTTCTTCCCTCCCCTCCACCCACCCACTGCCACTACAAACACACACACACACATCGACCTCCTCATCCCCCGTGCTGCGCACGGGAAAATTTGCCAACAGTGCCGCGGCTCAGTGTCAGCCTACAGGGTTTCCTTCACTGTTCCAGGCTGCCAGCAGCAGTTGAGAGGTTTGTTCACCAGCCGGCAGCTCCAAACAGGCACAGGAGCCAGCACAAGGAGCATACACTGCAGTGCTCTCTTGTTTATACAGATAAGCCCAGCTGCCAGGTAAAATAAATGTTTAGTTGTTTTTTTTTAATATGTACAGTGTAATGCTGGTGGAGGGCTCTTCACTGCCTGGGGGGGTGGAATATTTATTTAATCATTAAATATACCTTTTCCCCCTTGGTAGTGAAGACCTTACCCCCACCCAGAAACCCACCATTAAAACTTATTGTTGGTGGTTTCTGGGTGGGGGTGGGCTCAGTGCCCAGGTTAAAATGTTTAAAAAAGGTATATTTTTCATGTTGGTGTGGGTTTTGGGGTAGGGATGGTTCTGCAGTACACAGGTTAAAAAAAAAATTTGTTTAAGTTTTATATGTAATGTAAAGGGGTTTCTGGGTGGGGTTGGTCTCTGCAGTGCCCAAGACATTAAAAAAAAAAAAAAAGGATTTATATTTAGTATTGGTGTGCTTCCAGGTGGGGGGAGGGGAGATGCCAGACTATGGGGGGTGGGTAGGGGGTAGGACAAGGCTGATGCTAGGCTACAATGAGGGGTGAGGAGTAGGGTAGGGCTGATGCCTAGCTACGGGATGGATGATAGGAAAGGGAAGGGCTGATGCCGGGCTATGAGGATGGATTTGAGGGGTAGGGAAGGGACGGGCTGATGCCAGGCTATGAGGATGGATGGATGGATGGATGGATGAATGGATGGGGGATAGGAAGAGGAAGGGCTGATGCCAAGCTACGGGGAAGGTTAGATGGGGAGAGGGAAGGGCTGATGCGGGGCTACGGGGAGGGAAGGATGGGGGGTAGGGAAAGGAAGGGGTGATGCCTAGCTACGGGGATGGTGCCCACCCATATTAGTTTTGGGCCCACCCAAAATGTAAGGTCTGGCTACGCCACTGCTCCTCTGAGGTGCTACTTTGGAGTCAGTGCAAACCTTCCCATGCAGCATTTGCCATAAATTGTAAAATAAACTCCTGGCAACCAAATACTTAATGTCTGTCACCAGTATTACACAATTATTTTAATCTAGTTTTTTGGAACCTCAGAACCATGGTCAGCTAAATACATATTGATGTATTTAAAATGCATTGCTGCCCATTCCTCCTCAGTCCAATTTTTACATGCTTCTTTTCCTCAATCAAACTCATATCTTTAATCTTGCTTCTCATATATAGTTCATAAAACTATTGTACTAGTTGTTAAAAATAGTAGAGATACTTAGCTTGCAAAGCATTTTCATTCAGTGATACAAGTCGGACCCTCTGCCGACATGGCCAGGTTTCGATCACTTTTGGGCTCATTTTCGAAAGAGAAGGATGCCTATCTTTTGACATAAATCGGAAGATGGACGTCCTTTTCCAGGGTCGTCCAAATTGGTATAATTGATAGCCGATTTTGTTTGTCCCCAACTGCTTTCCATCGCAGGGACTGCCAAAGTTCAAGGGGGTGTAGCGAAGGCGGGACTTAGGCGTGCCTAACACTTGGACATCCTCGACCCATAATCAAAAAAAAACAAGGACGTCCCTGACGAACACTTGGACGACTTTACCTGGTCGTGTTTTTCTTACAACCAAGGCACAAAAAGGTGCCCGAAATGACCAGATGACCACCGGAGAGAATCGGGGATGTCCTCCCCTTACGCCCCCAGTGGTCACTAACCCCCTCCCACCCTCAAAAAACAACTTTAAAAATATTGATTGCCAGCCTCAGATGGGATGCCCTCCCCTTACGCCCCCAGTGGTCACTAACCCCCTCCCACCCTCAAAAAACAACTTTAAAAATATTGATTGCCAGCCTCAGATGTCATACTCAGGTCCATCACAGCAGTATGCAGGTACCTGGAGCAGTTTTAGTGGGTGCAGTGCACTTCAGGCAGGCGGACCCAGGCCCATCCCCCCCTACCTGTTATGTTTGTGGAGGAAACAGCGAGCCCTCCAAAACCCACCAGAAACCCACTGTACCCACATCTAGGTGCCCCCCTTCACCCATAAGGGCTATTGTAGTGGTGTACAGTTGTGGGTAGTGGGTTTTGGGGGGCTCAGCACACAAGGCAAGGGAGCTATGTTCCTGGGAGCAATTTATGAAGTCCACTGCAGCAGGGGCGTAGCTACGGGTGGGCCTGGGTGGGCCCAGGCCCACCCAATTTCAGCCCAGGCCCACCCAGCGCCAGCCCCCATTGCCGGCCACTGCTGCTTTTCCTGTTGAGCAGCAGGGCCGGCGCTACAAAAAGAAGAAGCGCTAACGGCGCTAAGGACGAGAAATGTTTTTTTTTTTTAAAAGCGCGGCACCGGCAGGCACTGTCTCGGCAGCCTTGAGGCATTGGCTGCTGAGGCATTGGCTGCTGGCTCGCAGGCTCCTCCATCTGCGGGAGGAGCCTGCGAGCCAGCAGCCAATGCCTCAGCAGCCAATGCCTTAAGGCTGCCGAGACAGTGCCTGCCGGTGCCGCGCTTCTTTTTTTTTTTTAAACATTTCCATCCTTAGCGCCGTTAGCGCTTCTTCTTTTTTGTAGCGCCGGCCCTGCTGCTCAACAGGAAAAGCAGCAGTGGCTGGCAGTGGGGGCTGGCGCTGGCATGCAGGGCAGGCCTCGTCGAAGAAAAGAGGGAAAACATGGAAGGATGGGGAGAAAAAGAGGGAAAACAGATGGAAGGATGGGGAGAAAGAGGGAAAACTGGAAGGATAGGGAGGGAAACGAGGGAAAACAGATGGAAGTGATGGCAGAGAATGAGGAAAACATGGAAGGATGGGGAGAAAGAGGGAAACATGGAAGGATGGGGAGAATGAGGGTAAAACATGGAAGGATGGGGAGAAAGAGGGAAAACTTGGAAGGATGGGGAGAAAAGAGGGAAACAGATGGAAGGATGCAGAGAATGAGGAGAAAACATGGAAGATGGGGGAGAAAAGAGGGAAAAACAGATGGAAGGATGGCAGAGAATGAGGGAAAAACAAGGAAGGATGGGGAGAATGAGGGAAAAGATGGAAGGAGGGGGAGAAAAGAGGGAAAACAGATGGAAGGATGGCAGAGAATGAGGGAAAACATGGAAGGATGGGGAGAAAAGAGGGAAAACAGATGGAAGGATGGGAGAAAAAGAGGGAAAACAGAGGATGGGGAGAAAAGAGGGAAAAACATGGAAGGATGGGGAGAAAGAGGGAAAACAGATGGAAGGATGGGAGAAGAGGGAAAAAATGGAAGGATGGGGAGAAAGAGGGAAAACATGGAAGGATGGGGAGAATGAGGGAAAAATGGAAGGATGGGGGGAGAAAGAGGGAAACATGGAAGGATGGGGAGAAAGAGGGAAAACAGATGGAAGGATGGCAGAGAATGAGGGAAAACATGGAAGGATGGGGAGAAAAGAGGGAAAACAGATGGAAGGATGGCAGAGAATGAGGGAAAACATGGAAGGATGGGGAAAGAGGGAAAACATGGAAGGATGGGGAGAAAGATAGAAAACAGATAGAAAGAATGGGGAGGAAAGAGGGAAAACTGGATGGATGGGGAGAGAGACTCTGGATGGAAGGATGGGGAGAGAAAAGGGGAGAGGATTGGAAGGATGCAGAGAAAGGTGAGAGACTGGAAGGATGTGGAGAGAGAAGGGACACTGAACAGAAAAGGGTAGAGTGATACAGAGACTACTGGTTAGAAAGAGGGAGAGAGACATTAGATGGAAGGATCAGGAGAGAGGATAGATGGATGGAAGGATGGGGAGAGAAAGAGGGAAGACGCTGGATGGAAGGGTAGGGAGAAAGAGGTGACACTGGACGGAAGGATGCAGAAAGAAAGAGGGGGAGACTACTGAAAGGATGGGGAGAGAGAGGGGAGACTGGAAGGATGGGGAGAGAAAGAAGAGAGCTGCTGGATGGAAAGGAGAGTAGTGAAAGACTGGAGAATAAGAGGAAGGGGAATGGGGAGAACAAGGGTGAGAAAAGATGAAAAGCCATAAGTAGATGAAGGAAATTAAAAGATGGATAGTAAGAATGAATTAAATCAGGACAGAGAGAGAGAGGCAGAAAAATATTGAAGAAAGCAAAGAAAAAGGAGGAGAAAAATGAGAAATGGCCAGGAAACCGTGCAGAAGAGTTAAGCGAAAACGAAGGAAAGCAGAATCTAGAGACTGGGAGCGACACAATGAGAAAAAGTAAATGGCCATACAAGAAAGGTAAAGAAAATAATTTTATTTTTAATTTAGGATAAAGTAATATGGTACCTGTGTTAATGAAGTTTCAGAGACCAATACTTCCTTCCTTAGGACAGGCGAGGATACCGTAACAGCATTATACTGACCTGAGGCAGGAGGTTTTGGTCTCTGAAAGCTCACTGAAAAGGGTGTTAGGCTATTAAATAAATTTTCTGAAATCTGATGCACTGAAAAGCAGCACTTTACCCTGTGTGACAAATGCATCTGATTAGCGTGACTAAATTTTGCTGGGGGAGGGGGGTAGAGAGAAAATTTTGTGCCCACCCACTTTGGGTTCAGGCCCATCCAAAATTGGCAGTCTGGCTACGCCACTGCACTGCAGTGCCCCGTAGGATGCCCGGTTGGTGTCCTGGCATGTCAGGGGGACCAGTGCACTACAAATGCTGGCTCCTCCCATGACAAATGGCTTGCATTTGGTCATTTCTGAGATGGACGTCCTTGGTTTTCATTATGACCGTATTATCGAAACGAAAGATGGACGTCCATCTTGTTTTGAAAATACCGGTTTCCCCGCCTATGGATGGGGACATTTTGCGAGGACGTCCAAATTGAAACGAGGATGGCTCTTTCAATTATTGTAAGCTCTTTGAGCAAGGACTGTCTTTCTTCTATGTTTGTGCAGCGCTGCGTATGCCTTGTAGCGCTATAGAAATGCTAAATAGTAGTAGTAGTAGTAGTAATTATGCCCCTCTTTGTATCATAATGCTGTAACTCCACTTGCTCACAGCTGTAAATGGAGTTACAGCATTATGATACGAACTGATATCCAGGGGTGCCCAGTTTAAATCCCACTGCTGTTCCTTGTGACCTTGGGCAAATCACATAACCTTCCATTACCTTAGGTACAAAATTGGATAGTGAGCCCTCAAGACAGGGAAATACCTAATGTACCTGAATGTAACTCATCTTGAGCTACTACTGGAAAAGGTGAGCAAAATCCAAATAAATAAACATTTTGCAGTGCTAAACATTTTGCACCCAAGAGCAGTGCTAAATGTTTTGCGATGCTAAATGTTTTGCATGTAGTATGGGGCTCATTTTCAAATCAGAAAAAATGTCCAAAAAGCGGCACAAAGCAGCACATGGACTTTTTTTCCCAAAACGTCCAAATCGTAACTTTGAAACGCGTTTTTATTTTATTTATTTATTTATTTATTTATTGCATTTGTATCCCATATTTTCCCACCTATTTGCAGGCTCAATGTGGCTTACATAGTGTTGTTAACAATGTCATTACAAGATATCATATACAGTTAGTATTGTGCAGAGATTAAGTAGGGGAGAGAGAAGAAGGGAGAGAGTGATCGGGAGTTATGTAGGTGGATCTTCATAACTGAGTAGGTTGGTGAGGTGAATTAATGAGGTTGTCGGTTATCAGTTCTCATTGTAGGCTTTGTTGAAGAAGTATGTCTTCAGAGCTTTGCAAAAGATAGTTATATCGTTGATTGTTTTCAGGTCTCTAGGTAGTGCGTTCCATAACTGCGTGCTCATGGAAGAGAAGGAAGTGGCATGCATCAGCTTGTATTTTAGTCCTTTACAGCTGGGGAAGTGCAGGTTGAGAAATCTACGGGATGATCTTGTGGCGTTTCTGGGAGGTAGGTCCACGAGGTTAGACATGTATATTGGGGCATCTGCGTGAATGATTTTGTGTACAATCATGCAGATTTTAAATGCAATTCGTTCCTTAAGTGGGAGCCAGTGAAGTTTCTCTCTTAAGGGTTTTGCACTTTCATATTTAGTTTTTCCAAATATGAGTCTGGTGGCAGAATTCTGGGAAGTTTGGAGTTTTTTGATAGTCTGTTCTTTACAGCCAGCGTACAGTGCGTTGCAGTAGTCCAGATGACTTATTACCATTGACTGTACCAGGGTACGGAAGATGTCTCTCAGGAAGAATGGTTTTACTCTTTTGAGTTTCCACATGAAGTAGAACATCTTTTTCATCGTATTTTTCACATGGGTATCAAGGGTGAGGTTTCGATCTATGGTGACTCCAAGAATTTTCAAGTTTTGAGAGACAGGAAGAGAACAGTATGGTGTGATTATGGTGGAGAAGTTTTTTGTGTTATGTTGCGAGGTGAGTACAAGACATTGTGTTTTTTCTGCGTTAAGTTTTCGTTGGAATGCATCTGCCCATGTGTGCATTGTTTGGAGGCTTTGGTTGATCTCGTTGGTGATTTCATTTAAATCATGTTTGAATGGGATGTAGATTGTGACGTCATCTGCATATATGTAGGGGTTGAGGTTTTGGTCGGCTAGAAGTTTGGCTAACGGTATCATCATGAAATTGAATAAGGTTGGTGAGAGGGGGGATCCTTGGGGGACTCCACATTCAGGTATCCATGGGGGTGATCTTTCCGCGTTCATTGTTACTTGGTATGATCTTGTGGTCAGGAATCCTTCAAACCATTTAAGAATTGTGCCTCCTACTCTGAAGTATTCTAGTATGTGTAATAGTATTTCATGATTAACCATGTCAAAGGCACTGGACATGTCGAATTGTAGGAGGAATATGTTGTTACCAGTTGCAATTGCTTGTTTGAATGAATTCATTGCGGACACTAGAACAGTTTCAGTGCTATGATTTGACTGAAATCCTGATTGAGATTCATGCAGAATTGAGTGTTTGTGTAGATATTCAGTGAATTGTTTCGTCACTATGCCTTCCATGAGTTTGTTTATAAGTGGAATAGATGCTACTGGACAATAGTTGGTTAGGTCCATTGTGCTTTTCTTAGCATCTTTCGGTAGTGGAGTAAGTAGGATGTTTCCTTTGTCCATGGGAAAGAGCCCATTTTGAAGCCTGTGATTTACGTGGTTCGTGAGGTCTGTTTTGAATTGTTTGGGTGCGGATCTTATTAGGATATTAGGGCAAATGTCTAATTTGCATTGCGATTTGGCGTATTTTCCGAGCCAATGTGAGATTTCCTTTGATGAGAGTGTGTCAAAGTTGGTCCATGATCGATCTGCTGGGCATTCCCCGGGTTTTGGGGCTAGACATTCAAGCATGTTTGTGTAGTTCGTTATATTGGTGGGTATCATGAGTTTGAGCTTTAAGATTTTTTCCTTGAAGTAATTTGCAAGATTGGTTGCTGATGGGGTATCTGTGTTGTTGGAGGTAGCCGTAGTAGTATTTAAGAGATTGTTTACGAGTGAGAAGAGTTTGTGTGTATCCTTGTAGTTTGGTCCTATTTTGGTTTTGTAATATGTCCTTTTAGTTTGTCTGATTGTGTATTTGTATTTTCTTTGTAGTTGTTTCCAGTCTTTGAGTGTCATTTCATCTTTTTTCTTGTTCTTATTTTAAGACATTTTTCTATACAGTTCATATGCAGTGCATCTAAATCATAAGGAGGCACATGGAGGGCATGATAGTTTTGGAATTTGGGCGTTCCCAAAACTTGGACACTTTTCTGCCATAATGGAACAAAGCTAAAATGTCTGGAGCTAAAAGTTAGACATTTTGGTCTAGACCTGTTTAAATCACATCTAAGTCACAGAAAGGTGCCCTAAATGACCAGATGACCACAGGAGGGATTAAGGTATGACTGCCCTTACTCCCCCAATGGTCACTGATCCCATCCCACCCCCCAAAGATCTGAAAGAAACGGTACATACCAGCCTCTATGACACATATAGGTGACACCTGCAGACATAAATACAAAACAACCTATGCATCCAGCTTCTCCTATTTAGGTACAAAACTACGGAACACACTGCCAAAAGGAGTGAAAACAATCTACGACCATCTAAACTTCAGGAAATCACTAAAAACTTACCTATTCAAAAGGGCATACACTATTGACCCAACAAAGATGCCAAGGCCCTGCAACGCAGCCAGTGGCGTACCAAGGGGGGGTGGTGGGGGCAGTCCACCCCGGGTGCACGCCGCTGGGGGGGTGCCACGTGCTGGTCAGCGTCGTTCGTTTCCATGCTCCCTCTGCCCCAGAACAGGAAGTAACCTGTTCCGGGGCAAAGGGAGCATGGAAACGAACAACGTTGACCGGCACACGGCACCCCCCCCCCCAGGGGCATGCACCCGGGGAGAGGTGGTTCTTTTGCCAGGGTGGGGGGTCGCGCTGCATGGGGGGACGGGGCGCATCGACGATCCGCCCCGGGTGTCAGCGCCCCTAGGAACGCCACTGAACGCAGCAAATCCAGTGATCATATTGGACACTATTTAACCTTCCCTCTCTCTGATCCCCTTATGCCTGAAAGGAATGGACCCTTTATTTGACCACAGTATCACCTTGGATTTGTTTCTCTACCGTTCTTGGCAAACGCCTATGGTACTATGTAAGCCACATTGAGCCTGCAAATAGGTGGGAAAATGTGGGATACAAATGTAACAAATAAATAAATAAGGGCTATGGTAGTGGTGTACAGTTGAGTACAATAGGTTTTTGGTGAGGTTTGTAGGGTTCACCATACAATATAAGGGGATGTGTACCTGGGACCTTTTATATGAAGTGTACTGCAGTGCCCCCTAGGGTGCATTACTGCTCTGCTCTAGGATGTCTGTGTGGCCAGTCCACCAAGAATGCTGTGCCCCCCCCCCCCCCCCCATACATCCTAATGGCTTGTTTTTGTACATTTTCCCCTTGGGCATCTTTTTTTTTTTTTTTCAAAAATGGTCCAAAAAGATACATGCATTAAGCACAAAAACATCTAGCAAAATGGCCATTTTTGATACAAAAAGATAGACATTTTCTGGTTTGAAAATCGCTGTATTCCCCACTTGATTTTTGGATGTTTTCAGCAAAACATCCAAAATCAGATTTAGATATCATATCGAAAATGCCCCCCACGTGTTTTCTACTGCCACTACAGGCAGCCCTAGACTTTTCTCCTGCAGGCACTGAATGGACAACAGAGATGCTGCAAAGACCTCACGAACACTACATACTTATCCTGTGGAAGCAAGACATGATGGTGTGAGCTCATGTGAGTCATTTTCAGCTTCACGGGCACCTTTGGGTGCCCTTTTTTGGACATTTAATTATTTATTTTAAAAAGTCTATATGCTGTCTTCCTTTCACTTTTTTTAATAGAATAGCACTTAGCAAGATGTGCACAAATCCAAATTGTTGCCAATTAACTTCAATAACTGATTTTTAGCACCCAGTTATTGGCACTAATTGGCTCGTTAACCAATTTAGTTGTGCATACATCTCAGGATAGCGGGCAATTTTGTGTGCGTAAATTTATGCACCATTTCTAGTATTTGGGGGTTTATGTGTATGTAATGTCATACCTATGTGAAAATGCTTTTTTTTTAATTACCCCCCGAGTTACCTGTGATGGAACTGGTGAGCAACCTAAATACTAGAAGGCTCTTAACACGCCATGTGCTGAGATTTGGAGATAGATGGAAACAGGTTGCTGTGAATGAGATTAGAAGACATTGAGAAGTGCTTCTTAAATACTAGCCCAGGTCAAAGTGAAAAAGAAAGTTCCAAAACTCAGGGAGAGTCCGACTTGAGATTTTGAAGAGAATACATGTGCAAGGCAGAGAAAAGTGGCCGTGAGCTCTGATTGTCACAATAACAGTCTTATAATCTCATAAAGTGTCTGGTGATATATTAGCGTCTTCTGTTGGAAGTTTGTACCCTAGTAGGATAAACAGGATCGCTACAAGTCAATACCACTTCCCTTCAAATAACATCTCTATTGTCTGGTCACTGTGACAGGGAAAACACCACTGCACCCTTACAGGTGTATGGCAGTGGCACTCTAAATTCAAACGAAAACTCTGAAGCATTGTACAGGGACGGGTTTTGCTGATGCAAGACACACTCTCATTGATGGCATATCCTCTTGTGTGGTGGTTTTCAGGGACCACCTGGCCAGTCATGTTTTCAGGATATATCACAATAAATATGCATGAGAGAGGTTTGCATACCAAGAAGGCAGTGCATGCCAGTCTATCTCATGCATATTCATTGTGGATATCCTGAAAACTCGACTGGCCAGGTGGTCCCTGAGGACTGGGTTGAAAACCACTGTTCTAATGCATGTTGTGCTAAAGCAGAAGGCAGAATTTCAACATTTTCTTTACAAAATTCATCGGTCTTTTTCTTTCTTTGGGCCCATGAGAAATAATCTGTTACTAAAGAGGCCCCATGTGCCTTCCCTGGGAAGTTACTCAGGATGCTGTAGAATATGCACTGGAAAGTCTGAGGTGGCTTTCACGTACAAGGAATGTTTTAGCCTCAGCAACTGCTGGATCCATCGTATTAACTTGTTGTTTTTAAACAATAACTTTTTAGTGTTGCAAATTAATATAGAACCAGGTTACCATGCTGTTCACACACTATAGAGCTCTGTTTTCAATAGGATAAAAATATGTCAGCCAGGAGGAAACACTGCAACAGTCTTGACTTCTTTTGTCATTCACTTGAATTTATTATTACATGGAGTTTATTTTATTTTTCACTGGAAGCCACAAAATTTCCCATGTATTTTCTTTTCTTAGCAGGTTTGGTTATTTTTGTAAAAGATTGAAGTCCTTACATTTTTGAAGGCCAGTTAGGCTGTCTTGAGATCTCAGTGCCAGTCAGCTAGCATACAGGAGATCAGAATTTGAGTTCTGGGTTCAGTTTCTGCTCCTGGGCCAGCTGTGACCAGGGATACTGCACAAGCAGTTGTCAGGCACCCAGAGTGAGGGAAGGGAGAGGTGGAAGAGTCCCAGCCCTCATTCAACAGGGACACCTTCTGGCCAAACTAAGGGGTCCTTTTACAAAGGTGCGCTGAAAAATGGCTTGCGGTAGTGTAGAGTAGTAA
Source organism: Microcaecilia unicolor (assembly GCF_901765095.1). Taxonomy (NCBI): domain Eukaryota; kingdom Metazoa; phylum Chordata; class Amphibia; order Gymnophiona; family Siphonopidae; genus Microcaecilia; species Microcaecilia unicolor. Next base: position 61,813 of record NW_021963337.1, on the reverse strand, counting down.
TCCTATATAATAATTCTCACCTCCAACGTTCTGACTTGCCTGGGACCGTGGCTCATTCTGAGTTGGTCTGCTAGGCTCCGTAGATCAGGCATCACTCTAGCCATTATGATGTCAACCTCAGAACCCAGGGGGAAAAAAAACATGCCTCACAGCTGATCCATGTCCAGAGGAGGGTCACTGGACATGGGTGGCTGGAGGGGGCAGGGGAGAGAGGAGGGTCGCTGGACATGGGTGGCTGGAGGGGGGCAGGGGAGAGAGGAGGGTCGCTGAACATGGGTGGCTGCAGGGGGAGCAGGGGGTCGCTGGACATGGGTGGCAGGAGGGGGCAGGGGAGAGAGGAGGTTCGCTGGACATGGGTGGCTGCAGTGGGCGCAGGGGGAGAGGAGGGTCGCTGGACATGGGTGGCTGCAGGGGGAGAGGAGGGTCGCTGGACATGGGTGGCTGCAGGGGAGCCAAGGAAAACCTTGCTAGTGCCCGTTTCATTTGTGTCAGAAACGGGCCTTTTTTACTAGTTTGTTATAAATCGCTATCAGTGTGTCATTTGGAGGGGCTAGTTATAGGGACACCCTTGCACTGTTATATTCATGCAGAGATGTTTTTCTTCTGATAAAGGGACACTAAAACAGACATCATGCTATGAGAATCAGGTGCTCAGCATTCAGTTTCTATTTATGACATTTATATTCCACATTAAACATGAATTAGGTTGAAACCTGGGAGCATTTAAAATATTTTGTTTTCCTGTGCTACATCTAAAGAAAAAGGTGGCATATGGGAACTTGCTCCTTTTGTCTTGCCTTTTTTTTAAATGTCCAGTTGGGTATATATGGTAATCTCAACTTTGTTAAATGTTTCAAAAAGTCCCTTATTTCTAATAATCTTTTTGCTATTGTTTTCAGTAGCATTTGCTACTGTTTTGGATGACCAATGTGGTAGCAATCTCCACCTACTGGCTTCAGCCCATATAACGGGCTAGATAGGCTCACCCCATCTCCTGTTTTATCTAACCTCCTTGGCAAAAAGAGTGGAGAGAGTGTAGATGCAGGGAAGAGGGAAACAATTGGTAAGGGGGACATACATGGAGGAGTGGAGAAGGGAAAACAAGAAATAGAGCACATGGGATAAAAGGGGATGGAGAGGAGAGGAGAGGTGGACATGTTACTTATGGATATGTGTGTCTTATTTAATTTTATATTTAGCAGAGTACTGAAGAAAATTATTTATGTTACTTTTACTAGTATTTTTGCTGCTTATAGAATCTGGCTTTCTTGGGAGGGGATCAAGGTGACCATGGCACGGCAAGAGCAGGGCAGGCTGGGGGCTGGGATAGAGAGGAGATTACTTGAGGCGGGGACGGGTGGGGATGGGTTAGATTCCTGCAGGGACAGGTTAGCTTCCCCAAGGGGATGGGCGGGGACAGGTTAGATTTCTGTCCCGGCGCAACTCTCAGAAGCCAGAGGTTTTGCATGCAGTACCTGATACAGTCACAAGAGGACAGCAGTCTCTCTGCCATTCTTACCCCAATCAGCTCAAATGTAAAGGAATGAAAACAGATTCTTGGCCAGCTTCAAATCCTTGGTAATATTAAAATATTCAAATTGTTCACAATACTTTAAGAAAGCAATATTCTGCTTAGTTGTCTAATATTTGTTGTGGGCCTCTTGTCTGTTATCTGAATAAATGCCACTGGCTGGGCATATGTAGCAACTTTCAGCAGCACTATCTGTATTGTGCCGCTGAACATCAGTACGGACCACCCCAGCAGTATCCAGAGAGTTCTGGAACAGAGAGATTATTTTGTGATAACATCTTTGTGAATGATATTGCAGATGGACTGTCTGGTAAGGTTTGTCTTGGGGATAATTGTGTCTGATGATCTTAAAATAGCCAAACAGGTAGAAAAGGTGACGGTCAAAGCCAGAAGGATGCTCGGGTACATAAGGAGAGAGATGACCAGCAGGAAAAAAGAGGTGATAGTGCCATTGCAGTAGTCTCTGGTGAGGCACCATTTAGGATACTGTGTACAATTCTGGAGACCGCACTTATAGAAGGATACAGGGGCGTATCTGCGTGGGGCCACGGGGGCCTGGGCCCCCATAGATTTGGCCCTGGACCCCCTGCCAACGACCCTCTCCACCCCCCTCCCGCTGCCAACCCGCCGTCGCCATCTCCTATCTTTGCTGATGGGGGACCCCAACCCTCACCAGCCGAGGTCCTTCCGTTGTAAAGCTGGCGAGGGACCCCAACCCCCGCCAGCTGAGGTCCTCTCTTCCATTGCAGCAAAGCTTCCTGTTCTGAGTCTGACGTCCTGCATGTACAACGTACAGGACGTCAGACTCAGAATTTGAAACTGAAGGAAGTTTTGCTGCAACGGAAGAGAGGACTTCGGCTGGCGGGGGTTGGAGTCCCCCACCAGCAAAGGTAGGTGACGGCGGCGGGGGAGGGTTGGCGGCGGGAGGGGGGTGGAGAGGGTCGGTGGCGGGGGGGGTCAAAGTTGGCGGCAGGGGGGTCCGGCAATGGAAGGGGTCGGCGGCACCGGGGGGGGCTAAAATGTGCCCCCTCACTCTGGCTCTGGCCCCCCCCCTCCCGCCGAAGTCCAGATATGCCTCTGGAAGGATATAAACAGGATGGTCCAGAGGGAGGATACAAAATTGGTCAGTGGTATCCGTCATAAAACATATAGGGACAGGCTTATGAACCTCAATATGTATACACTGGAAGAAAAGCGGAAGAGAAGAGATATGACAGAGATGTTTAAATACCTCAGTGGCATTAATGTACAGAAGGTGAGCCTTTTTCAAATGAAGGAAAACTCTGGAATGAGAGGACATAGGATGAAGTTAAGAGGAAAAAGGCTTAGGAGTAATATAAGAAAATACTCTTTCATGGAAAGGATGATGGATGCGTGGAATGACCTACCAGTGGAGGTCGTGGAGATAAGGACTGTGTCTGAATTTAAGAAAGCGTGGGACAGGCATGTGGGATCCCTTAGGAAAGGAAACGTTAGTGGTTACTGAGGATGGGCAGACTGGATGGGCCATTTGGCCCTTATCTGCCGTCATGCTTCTATGTTTCTATTACCCAGATAATGATGACATTCAGTCCATTATCCAGATAACAGATTTGATAATCCAGACTTTTTTAACCACCATGGCTGGAATTGTTTTATAAATGCTGACCATGGTGGCTGTATATTGACCTGTATAGACATAGCTCCCAGCTTACCCAGTTCCAGTAAGGACACTTTAGTGCTTGATCTCAATTTTATACCCCTAATGCAGTGTAGGATTCGTCCGTAGTCCCTGATTCTACCCATTGAAGTCAGTGCTGCAGATCCCATAATGCATCAGAATAGAGTTGTCAGAAATCCAGGATTAGTCTAAAATACCCCAACTGAAACTTGGTAAGTTAGAAACTGTTTAGAACCACATCTAAGCATCAAAGTGCTCATTTAAAACCTGCTTCCCATGTTCTCTCCAAAGGGAGAATTTTAACGTTAATAATAAATTTTTTTTTTTTTGCTTGACTCACCATTCTCTCCTCCTGATCTTCTAATCCAGTCAGAACTTATCCAGTCCCTCCCACTGCCATTTATAAGGGTAATGGACCATTAGACTGAGCCATTAATAATAACTTTTTGTTGATCTGGCAGTTTTTTTCTGTCCCTTTGGGCTTCTAACTCGATTAGAACCAGCCCCTCTTGAACTCGGGCACCAAGAGCCTTTATTTGCAACTACTGAGGGATTTTTCTTGTATTTTCATATCCCCTTCCAAATTACTTAGTTCAGCTACTGCAGTGCTAGTGTGGCTATTTGGAATGTGATAACGGAGACCCTGACTATGACCACTAGGTGTCACTATTAAGCAATGGCAGAGACTTCTTCTCACAGGGGCCATGAGCACTGTCTGTCTCTATGGCATCTTCTGCCTCAACCAGTCCAGGGAACAATATCCTGGCCCAGGAATGAAATCCAAATTGTCTCGCCACTGAGTCACTCCACAGATCCAGTTAATAGCATTTTAAATCTGTATTTTCCATCTAAAAAAAAGTTTTTCTCTTCTCTGCTACCCAGGCAGTTCCTATCAGAAACCATTCATGTATAACCTCAAGAATATTCCTCTCATTAAGGGCATGATGCTCAAAGCAAATTGGGCTTGCAACATTTCATTTAGACTGTTTTTTGCCAGTCTAAATGAAATGTTTTTCAGCGTGCAATGCACAGAGGCTTTTGACCACTGCTTTACCGTGCATTCATGCACAGAAGCAGTGACTGAGCGTCCCATACTAATGAACACCCACGTATTGAAATGAGCTCATTAGCAATTCTGTGCAATGCACAGAGAAATGGCTCATACAACCCTGCCCTAAGGCCTAAAACTACTAATAGCTCATGAGCTGTTGATAATGTCTGGTGCAAACTTTCCTGTCACTGCCTGAGCACTGATTGGCTCAGGCACTGACAAGAAAGTCAGGCTGCAGACACTTACCCCCAAACCCTTCCCCCCCCCCCCCCCCCCGCAACAAAAAATCTCCAGAGATAGAGTGGACCCCCCTCCTGCCCACCCCTACAACAGTGGCTATGGTGGTCTAGTGAGCCCCCCCCCCAACACCCCCACATATCTGTTGTCAGAGGCAGGAGGAACGCCTCCTCCCTCCTGCCTCTAGACCTGTCCTCGGGGGAAATGATGGTGCCCAGTCCTGCCTGGGAGGGACCTAAGTATCATCTCTTATCAGGGCCGCCGAGAGACTAGGCCAGGCCCGGGGCACGGCTGCCCCGCCCCCCCCCCCCCCCCCCCCCCCCGTTGCTCCCCCCACTGCTGCAGTCCGCAGTCTCACCTGCCTGCCTCCACGGCTCTGGGCCCCCTTCATTCAAAGTGGCAGTCGCAGATCTCGTCTCTTCTGGCCTTCCCTCCCTGTGTCCTGCCCTCGCGGAAACCGGAAGTTACATCAGACGAGGGAGGGACACAGGGAGGGAAGGCCAGAAGAGATGCGATCTGCGACTGCCGCTTTGAATGAAGGGGGCCCGGAGCCGTGGAGGCAGGCAGGTGAGACCGGGGACTGCAGCGCCGGTGGCCTGACCCCGGTGCTGGGTCCCCCTTGAAGGCCAGTGCCCTGGGAATTTTCCCCCCCCCCTGCCCCCCTCTCAGTGACCCTGTCTCTTATATGGTACTTAGACCCCTCCCAGGGGCTGGGTGCCGCCATTTTCATTAGGGCAGGCCCAGAGGCGGGAGGTAGGTGTTCCTCCTGCATCCAACAACAGGTATGTGAAGCAGTCTGGGAGGGCTCACTAGACCACCATGGCCACAGTTTTTTGGTCACTGGGGTGGATCAGGAGAGGGTCCACTGGACCACCAGTGATTTTTTGGTTGTTGGGGGGGGTCAGGAGGGGGTTCACTGGATCTCCTGGGATTTTTTTTGTTTCAGGGAAGTTAGGAAGGGATCCTCTGGAACACCAGTCATTTTTTGGATGCAGGGGTGTTGGGATGGGTCCACTGGACCACTGGGGAGTTTGGTTGTGGTGGGGTCGGTAGGAGTCCAGTCACTGGACATACGCACAAGAACTGTGCCTACCACTCTTGTGGGCATGCACCAGGAACACTCAGACCCCTTTATTGACTAATGCTGAGCACTAGCAGTGTGCATATAATTTGCATATTGTTAGTGTTGAGCATTAGTCAGTAATTCCGACTCATTGTTGGTGTTTTTCTGGTGCTGTTCCCTACAGCACTGAATTTCTGTGCATCATAAGAACTCTTTTACCAAGCTGCAGCAAAAGGGAGCCTGCGCTGGCATCTGCATGTGTTTTTGATGCGCACTGAGGCCCCCTTTTGCCGCAGCTGGTAAAAGGTAGGTTTTTTTTTTTTAGAAATGGTTGTGCAGCAAGTCAAGCACTTGCCGCGCAGCCATTTCGGGGGGAGCCTTTACCATAAGGTTTCAGTGCTAACCCGGCAGTAACCGGGCAGCCTGTGGCACTGCACAATTACCACCAAGTACACACCAGCACCAGATAGGACGGCTTACTGGGGGTGGGAAGTACCGCTGAGCTGCTGTGGTAGCTCGGCGGTACTTCCTTTTTAGCAAGTGGTAAACCCACATTGGGCTTACCGCCGCTTTGTAAAAGGGGCCCTGAATGTCTTATTCTATCAGTCTCTGATAATCAGGGCCGGTCTTAGCAAGTGCGGGGCCCTATGCAGACCAATCTGATGGGGCCCCATCCTAGCCCCGCCCCCACCCTAGCTCCAGAGCCTGCCACCCCTCCCTCTGAGCTCCAGGGCGGCCACCCCTCCCTCCGAGCTCCCGGGCCATCCCTAGGGCTCTCCAGCTCCCTCCCTCCCAGTTCCAAGGCCTCCCGGCCTCCTCCCCAGCTCCAAGGCCCCGCTCCCACCTAGCTCCAAGGCCCCCCTCCCTCTGAATGTTAAAAGTTACCTCGTCATCGACATTGGGTTACAGCGGCCGGCAGGTAGTAGCAGCAGTGAAAAGCCTGCGAGCTACTGGGTGGCGCTTCGGGAGCCTTCCTTTCCCTCACTCAGCTCTGGTCCCGCCCTCGAAACAGGGGCAGTGACGTAAGAGACGGGAGGAGCCTGCAGAGCCAGCAGCCAATGCTTCGAGGCTGCCTGCGGTGCCGCATTTTTTTAAAACATTTTTTCTCGTCGTGTTAGCGTTGGCGCTCAGCTCAGTCAGCTGAGCGCTTCTTCTTTTTGTAGCGCCGGCCTTGCTGCTCATCAGGAAAAGCAGCAGTGGCCGGCAATGGGAGCTGGGGCTGGTGGGCCTGAATCGGGAGAGGGAAAACGGATGGCAGGATGGGGAGAAAGAGGGAAAACGGAAGGATGGGGAGAGAAAGAGGGAAAACAGATGGGAGGATGGCAGAGAAAGAGGGAAAACGGAAGGATGGGGAGAGAAAGAGGGAAAACAGATGGGAGGATGGCAGAGAAAGAGGGAAAACGGAAGGATGGGGAGAGAAAGAGGGAAAACAGATGGGAGGATGGCAGATAAAGAGGGAAAAAGGAAGGATGGGGAGAGAAAGAGGGAAAACAGATGGAAGGATGGCAGAGAAAGAGGAAAAACGAAGGATGGGGAGAGAAAGAGGGAAAACAGACGGAAGGATGGCAGAGAAAGAGGGAAAACAGATGGAAGGATGGGGAGAGAAAGAGGGAAAACAGATGGGAGGATGGCAGAGAAAGAGGGAAAACGGAAGGATGGGGAGAGAAAGAGGGAAAACAGATGGGAGGATGACAGAGAAAGAGGGAAAACGGAAGGATGGGGAGAGAAAGAGGGAAAACAGATGGGAGGATGGCAGAGAAAGAGGGAAACGGAAGGATAGGGAGAGAAAGAGGGAAAACAGATGGAAGGATGGCAGAGAAAGAGGGAAACAGACGGAAGGATGGGAGAGAAAGAGGGAAAACGGAAGGATGGGGAGAGAAAGAGGGAAAACAGATGGAAGGATGGCAGAGAAAGAGGGAAAACAGACGGAAGGATGGAGAGAAAGAGGGAAAACAGACGGAAGGATGGGGAGAGAAAGAGGGAAAACGGAAGGATGGGGAGAGAAAGAGGGAAAACAGATGGAAGGATGGCAGAGAAAGAGGGAAAACAGATGGATGGGGAGAGAGACACTGGATGGAAGGATGGGGAGAGAAAGAGGGGAGATGGATGAAAGGATGCAGAGAAAAAGGGGAGAGACTGGAAGGATGTGGAGAGAGAAGGGACACTGAACAGAAAAGGGTAGAGAGATAGAGAGACACTGGTTAGAAGGAGGGAGAGAGACATTAGATGGAAGGATCAGGAGATAGGGTAGATGGGTAGAAGGATGGGGAGAGAAAGAGGGAAGACGCTGGATGGAAGGGTAGGGAGAAAGAGGTGGCACGATGGAAGGATGCAGAAAGAAAGAGGGGAGACTATTGGAAGGATGGGGAGAGAGAGGGGAGACACTGGAAGGATGGGGAGAGAAAGAGGAGAGCTGCTGCATAGAAAGGGGGAGTAGTGAAAGATTGGAGAATAAGAGGAAGGGGCATGGGGAGAACAAGGGTGAGAAAAAGATGAAAAGCCATAAGTAGATGAAGGAAATTAAAGAATGGATAGTAAGAATAAATTAAATCTGGACACAGAGAGAGGCAGAAAAATATTGAAGAAAGCAAAGAAAAAGGAGAGAAAAATGACAAATGGCCAGGAAATCCTGGCAGAAGAGTTAAGCGAAAACAAAGGAAAGCAGAATCTAGAGACTGGGAGCAACACAATGAGAAAAAGTAAATGGCCATACAACAAAAGTAAAGAAAATAATTTTATTTTTAATTTAGGATAAAGTAATATGGTACCTGTGTTAATGAAGTTTCAGAGACCAATACTTCCTTCCTTAGGTCAGGCGAGGATACCGTAACAGCATTATACTGACCTGAGGCAGGAGGTTTTGGCCTCTGAAAGCTCACTGAAAAGGATTAAGCAATTAAATAAATTGTCTGAAATCTGATGCACTGAAAAGCAGCACTTTACGCTGTGTGACAAATGCATCTGAGTGTGACTAAATTTTGCTGGGGGGGGGGGGGTAGAGAGAAAATTTTGTGCCCACCCACTTTGGGTTCAGGCCCACCCAAAATTGGCAGTCTGGCTACGCCACAGAATGTGCTTCTCCTCTACTTTGTTCTTCTTTACTGACTCTGCCTGTGCCTGGATTACTCTTGTGTCTGCTGCTTGCCTACTGACTCTGCCTGTTCCTGGATTACTCTCGTGTCTGCTACCTGCCTACTGAATCTACCTGTACCTGGATTACTCTTGTGTCTGCTGCCTGCTTACTGACCTTGCCTGTACCTGGATTACTCTTGTGTCTGCTGCCTGCCTCCTAACTCTGCCTGTACCTGGATTACTCTCTTGACCTGCTACCTGCCTACTGACTCTGCCTGTACCTGGATCACTCTCTTGCCTGCTGCCTGTCTGGCTGTCACGTTCATCACCCCGCTTCCTGCTCCATCTCGTAAGCCCTGCAGGCCACCCGCACCTAGGGGCTCAACCGCTGGGGATCGGCGGTCAGCGCTGGTGAAACCCGGGGTTGTCCGGCCGCCAAGCAGAACCTGGTCCGAATGCCTGGCTCGGCAGCGCTCTACTTGGTACAAGAACTCACAGGTCTGACAAAGTGACAGGATGTATTGGCTTTATGGACCCTGCTGTCTAAGTTTGTGGGGTCGTATAGCACGTTTTAAGATGAAATTGTTTCCCAAGTTGTTATATGTGCTGCAGACTTTCCCGATGTACTTGACCAGAGTCAAGTATAATGTTTGGATAATTAGACTTATCTGAGCAGTCGTGCAGTTATCTGCAGTCCACGGCTGTGCACAACTGCTCAGATAAGTCTAATTATCCAAACATTATACTTGACTCTGTATACAGCAGTTACAATTTTGACAACACTAATGTTCAAGAGGTTTTTATGCCGATGATGCGAGTGAGTACTCCGTGAATAATTGACAGTATATCTGCAGAGCTCAGAGATACATCACGATACTTGAGGCTTTTCCTTCAAGAAAGAAAAAAAACAATATAGACATACGCTTTTGAACACACTTTGGAATATACTAAGGATTATAGTAGATTGGGTATACTCAGGGCTTCTTTTACAAATCCCCGCTGCTGATTCTCAGTGTTACAAATGAGAGGAAGCAAATTCAATTCCTATAGGCTTCCTCTCATTTGCCGCGTGGGAATCGCTAGTGTGGCTTTGTAAAAGAAGCCCTCAAGGTTCTTAGGGATATTTTGGAGGAACCGTTGTTTACTTCTAGTGAGTTTGGGCCTATAACAAGGTCTATATCTTATAACTACATCTGTGACTGTCGGTGAACTAGACAATATATCACCTGGCAAATAAAAGGATTACTAAAATATAGGCTTAGATAGCCTATAGTCATTTACTATCACTGTTATTGGATTAGTACCCAGTGGAAGGTTACCTAAGGTAAGCTTCCTCCTCCAACCTCCAAACAATATGAAAAACAGAAAACAAGCCAATACATCTTCCATCCCATCATCCTATGCTAATAATTAAAACAAACAAATATATACCCCACAACCTAACAGCACCTATTAAAAAAAAAGTACTTTTCTTGACAATGACATGAGAGTTCAATAAAAACACAGAAGTCCTGGTAGTCACTTTGGTATCCACAAAGCCGATAAGACATTGGAATGTGCTGTCATTTGAAAGGAAATAAGAAATTATGTTGACATTTCTTGCTTGTTTCTTTTTCTCATACAAAACTGAAGGAAATTTAACAAAATGTTATTTTTCTCTTTTGTTTCATTTCAGCCACTGTTTTTTTTTTAACTATTATTTTCTGACATCCTTCTCCTTCCTTCTCTGATCTCCTCCCCTTTCCACACTCTATCTCATGTCCTTTCCCCAGGGCCAGGATTCCATGCTGGCTTTTGAGTCACTGAGACCTATGAAAACTGGTTTAACTTATGCACATACCGGCCACACAAGTCACTGTTACAAAATTATCCTCCCTTTCTTACCAGGAATGTCACAGTGGCACATGGATAGCACTACCCAGCACTGGTTTTCTTACTGAAGTTACAATATGTTATGAATGTTATTAGCTGCAAGAAAACATTTGTTTACAAGTTTTCACCAAAGGTTGTCTTTGTCTAGCTAAGTGAGAGTATAGTTCCTTCAAGGTACAGGAACATTCTGTGCAGTATTATTTGCCAGGTGGAACGGTTGAGGTGTGTCAAGGAGAGATTCATATGAGCAGTGTCCTGGAGGGTGAGCACCCTTTGTTTCAGGGGCAGGACCATAGCTCTGCAACAGTATTTTACAACAAAGTATTGAAGTGACTTTTGTTTAGAAAAAAGGGATAAAATGACTTTCTTCAATTTTCCTGGGGTCCAGAGAGAGATCTGCAGGGGATCAGTGAGGGATCCATGGTTTCTATTGCTCAAGAATGAGCTTGGTTTGTCAGTGGACTTTGTGGATTTGTGTACTTTGCAAATGGATAATTGCTGAATGCTTGTAAAAGAGAAATTACAATCTATATTTTCTTGTACTATTTTTCTTTTTCCGTAAGTAAACATTTCTGGTTTAGAACAAACTCCTGCAATATGGACAATGAGGGGAATTCTGTAACCGGGCACCTTAAATGAGGCACCAGAAGGGGTCACCAATTTTCTACCGAAACTGCCTACGTTGTATGGCGCACCAAAAGTTAGGTATCATCACTTATGTCAGGCCAATGGCTGGTGTACGTGGGCACGCCCAGGTGCGCCAATCAACATGCCTAGCTGATAGCATTCTATAAATTGTGCGTGTTGGTTATGTGAAGCACAGCTGTGTGGTTTACCCACTTAGGAGAGTATGGCGGTGGCTTTGTAAGAGCAAGCATGTTGACAGAAGTGTTACTGCGCGGTTGCCTATGTGTGGTAACACAGACTTCTCGGTGGGTATGTCAAGTAAAACTTTTCAAAGCTGGGCTGGGAAAGGTATTACTATAGTGAAACATTGTGTTAATGCAGAGGGTAAAAAGTCTTATCATTTGCACCTCTCTCAAATCTACAAGTCAAACATTACATTGCTTCACTTCTCAGAACGGCCCTTACAGAGGACATGACTGAAAAAGCAAAGGAGCTGTTTTTCATATGTAGTGAACAAATTCCAAGAGTCTCCTTTAATTTCAAGGTGTTGCATACAGACCTGCCTGCCTCCTTTTATCAAAGATGGAAGCTTGGTCCAGATATTTGAGTGCATCCATTTTGGAGGATGTCCTGCGAATCATAATTTGTAAACCATCTGTCAAGTTCACGTTTGCGACCTTTCATCAGCAGCAATATAGGTTTGTTCATAGAGCCCCCAATATTCAACTGGTGGCAGGCAATGTGGTTAGCTGCCACCACCAGTGCCGACCCCAGATATTCAATTAAATACAACAGTACACAAAAATTAATGTGAAATAAATAAACGTGCTCAGTTCAACCATTCAACCCACAGCTGGGCCCGGGGCAGGACTGGACCACCGCCACCCCCCTATACCCGCAGCTTTCTGTCTCTGAGTCACTGCTGCATTGCTCCCTTGCTCTGTCCTCCTGCTGTAGTGCTCCTGTGTGCGGGAGGAGACAGTATCCGGATGATTGCATTAACGCAATATCACATTAATGTAATCCCTGGGTCCTGGGCAACGCGCAGGAGAGGAAAGACTCAGAAGCAGACAGGAAGAAGTTTGCCAGCGCCGGGCCTCGGGAATTTGCCCCACCCCCACCCCTTCCCCTTGGCATCCTGGAGGGACACTACCAGGAGGGAGGGAATGGTAGGAATGCCGGTCATCACAGTGGTTGGAGGGAGGTAGATCTCGAATATAAACCAAGATTAAATTTTTGATAAGTCTTTTTGACCAAAAAATCTTGGTTTATATTTGAGTATAAATGGTACATACTTTTTGTAAGTATCATTTTCCCTTTCTCCACAGATCTTCATATTTGGTGATTATTTAGTCTCTACTCACAAACCCAATAAACCAATGCGAACTCTCCTCCATTACTTATTTTTGTTGGCATGACAGGTAATGTTATTACATTGGAGAGAGGTTTTGCCTCCTACTGTTATGCATTGGCAGAATCTGGTGTATGCCTCTATGTTCTTGGAGAATCATAAGGCCAGTTGGAGAACATTCCAGAAGATTTACATAACATAAGCATCCTAAAGAATAAACAGACTTTGGTTTACATCATCCTGAGGCTTGGTGTTTTTCCACTCCTGTGATTCATTGCATAACATAGTAACATAGTAGATGACGGCAGAAAAAGACCTGCACCTTTCCATCCGCCTCCCACCACCGGCTCTGGCACAGACCGTATAAGCATAGACGGTCGGTAGCCCAACTGTTTGGGGAGGCTAAAGGGGCGGAGCTTACCTCCATACGCTCCGTGGCAGCGACGTCAATGAAGAAAAAGACTACAGGCTCGCCGCCAGCTTCTCCCTTCTCTCTGCACACAGTGTCCCGTGATGCATTTCCTGTTTCCGCGAGAGCAGAGAGAAGGGAGAAGCTGGCGGCGAGCCTATAGTCTTTTTCTTCATTGATGTCGCTGCCATGGAAATAAAAGATGAAAATACGCAAGGCGGGAGGGTGGGCTGCACCACAAGCGGAAGTCAACGATTCCGCTTAGCCTCCCCAAGCCTCTTATACGGGGTGCCTATGCGTATAAGTCTGCCCCGCACTATCCCCGCCTCCCAACCTCCAGCCCCGCCTCCCACTACCGGCTCAGCTATCCAATCTTGGTTAAGCTCGGTAAGCATTGCTGTACTGGGACAGACTGAAGGTCCATCAAGCTCAGAATTCTGTTTCCAACAGTGAGCAATTCAGGTTACAAGTACCTGGCAAAAGATTTTATGCTGCTTATCCTAGAAATAAGCAGTGGATTTTCCCATCTTAATAATAGCTTATGGACTTTTCTTTTAGGAAATTATCCAAGCCTTTTTAAATCCCTGATAAGCTAACTGCTTTTACCAATGATCCAAACCTTTTTTAAACCCTGGTAAGCTAGCTGTTTTTACCACATTCTCTGGCAATGAATTACATATTTGTTGCCCTTCTCTGTACCTTTTCTAATTCCGCTATATCATTTTTAAGATGTGGTGACCAGAATTGCACACGGTATTCAAAGTACGGTCTCACCATGGAGTGATAGAAGGGCATTATAACATTCTCACTTTTGCTTTCCATTCCTTTCCTAATAATTCCTAACATTCTATTTGCTTTCTTAGCCGCTACTGCACACAGAGCAGAGGGTTTGAACCTATCATCAACGATGACACCTAGATCCTTTTCCTGGTTGGTGATTCCTAATGTGAAACCTTGCATCATGTAGCTATAGTTTGGGTTCCTCTTTCCCACATGCATCACTTTGAATTTGCTCACACTAAACATCATCTGCCATTTGGATGCCCAGTCTTGTAAAGTCCTCTGGCAATTTTTCAAAATCCTCTTGAGGTTTAACAACTTTTAATAACTTTGTGTCATCAGCATATTTAATTACCTCACTGGTCATTCCCATCCCTAGATCATTTATAAATATGTCCTAGCAAAGACCCCTGGGGAACCCCACTATCTACCCTTCTCCATTGAGAATACTGACTATTTAACCTTACTCTATCTTCTAACCAGTTTGGGGACCTATCTAAACAATGCCAAATCCTGCTTACAGCTGGATACTAAATAGCTGATTATTTTTGTGTGTCTCACTCCTAAATCTACTCCTTCAGTTGTTTTAGACTTGGATAAGCATCAGCCAAGTCTGAAACTCTAGTATCAACAGATAAGGTGGGAAGAGGGAGATTTGGGTGTTGGGGGGTGAAATTTATATTTAAAAAAAATAAAAATACTGCACTATCATTGTTAGTATACTGTTTATTCTGTATGACACATGTTTATTCCTGTGCATTGTTACTTGGGAGAATTATGCTTTTCAATAAAGATGTATATTTAGAAAAAAAATTATGTGTGTTATTTGGCAACATGTTTCTATTGCACTTATAGAATACCTTATAGAATACACCTAATGCATATATGTGCACTACTGCCAATTAGTTTGGGCACTAATGACAAATGACATGTACTTCTAAGTACCTGTTTGTGGAAATGCCTCCTATGTATGTCTGAGGGGAGAGTAAAAGAGCGAGTGATCCCTTAGGCTTGAGGCCTCCCACATTTTACTGGTCCCATCTCAAGAAACTGTTTCCAAACACTGTAGTCAATGGGCCTTTTACAAAGGTGTACTATTCCTACAGCATTTAGCACGTGCGAAAAATGCTACTGCACCTTTGTACAAGACCGCTCAGTTGTTTTTACTGCAGCCATTGAAGGTGACACCTTAACCTCTACCAGGGAGTGTCCCCTTCTAAACAAATGGTGAAAGGACATGAAGCATGGCTCATGGATTTCTTTCCACCCTGCAGTATCTGTGTTTTCTCTATATGTGTCTCTGATCTCAAGTTGAGAATGGAGGAGCACTATGAATGGAGTGGTACCCAAATGTTCTGTTAGTGTGGTAGGAATAATAAAATGAAACTAAGGAGGGGGGAAGGGTGGGGATATTAAAAAAAATTGTATTGGATGGTGTAGCATAATGTCAGTGTGAATTATTGCTAATTGCAGTGTTTGGGTATTACTGTTGCTGTTTCAGTTTATTATTTTTGTATCTTTCTGTTGCCATCAATAAAAACTATTGAAACATAAAATGAAACTAAGGGTGATAATATATCTAGCCATTAGATGTCACAGCCAACAGATTTCAAAGGATGGATTTTTTTGTAATGTAGTTCACTCTGTTTTTAGTAGTAGCTCAAGGCAAGTTTCCGCATACAGTTCAAACTCCTCTTATTGACCTATAAGTGCATTCACTCTGCAGCTCCTCAGTACCTCTCCAGTCTCATCTCTCCCTACATTCCTCCCCAGGAACTCCGTTCCCTGGGTAAATCTCTCTTATCTGCACCCTTCTCCTCCACCGCTAACTCCAGACTCTGTTCCTTTTATCTTGCTGCACCATATGCCTGGAATAGACTTCCTGAGCCGGTGCGTCAAGCTCCATCTCTGGCCGCTTCAAATCTAAGCTAAAAGCCCACCTTTTTGATGCTGCTTTTAACTCCTAACCCTTATTCATTTGTTCAGAACCCTTATTTTATCATCCTCACTTTAATATTCCCTTATCTCTTCTTTGTCCTGTTTGTCTGTCCTAATTAGATTGTAAGCTCTGTCGAGCAGGGACTGTCTCTTCATGTTCAAGTGTACAGCGATGCTTAAGTCTAGTAGCGCTATAGAAATGATAAGTAGTAATAGTAAGTTACATTTTAGAAATAATAGGTATTTCCCTGTCCCCAGAGGGGACTAATATTTAGTTGAAATAATAGAGAACATAGGGGGTCTTTTACAAAGACATGCTGGTGTTTTTACTGCGCATTAAAAATAGGTGCACGCTAAATGCTAAAGACACCAATGTATTTCTATGGGCGTCTTTAGAGTTTAGCGCGTGCCTATTTTTAACGTGCACTAAAAACGCCAGCGCGCCTAAGTAAAAGGCCTCCTAAATTACTTGCCTAAAGTCATAAGGCAGACCAGGGGGATTTGAGCCTTGGCTTCCCCCTGTATCTCAGTCTTCTGATCTAATCCACTAGACTACCTCTCCACTGTATTTTACAGTTTAGCCACAGGGTGCAGCTGACTTGAGACAAAAGTAGTGTAATCCTGGTCTCACCACACATAGTCCAGGCACCAGCTAGTTCTTCACGGGTCAGCACCTGAGACCAGTGCCAGAAAAAAAATAATCAAAAAGGTTCAAAAGTTTCTTTACACACACTGAGCTGGGTGCAGACCAGAGTCAGACTTACTCAGCTAGGCTGTAGGGTATTAAGTCAAACTTTCCTATTTTCCTTACTATTTCTCTGTTAGTCGGGGAATAAATACACTCCACTGTCACTCAAAGAAATACTCCGGTCCAGGGTTTTTATAATCCAAACACGAACTTTACTGAAAACTCTGCAACAGACAGTTCATCCAGACTTCTGTTTTCTGGAGGCAAAACGATTTAATCCAACTAGGTACCTGGAACGCATGAGTGGCCTAGTGGTTAGAGTGGTGGACTTTGGTCCTGGGGAATTGGGTTCCATTCCCACTGCAGGCACAGGCAGCTCCTTGTGACTCTGGGCAAGTCACTTAACCCTCCATTGCCCCAGGTACAAATAAGTACCTGTATACAATATGTAAGCTGCATTGAGCCTGCCATGAGTGGGAAAGTGCAGGGTACAAATGTAATATAAATAAATAAGTCATGAACCGAACTCAAGAATATGGTGTAAATTCTCTAGTCCAATGTACATATTTACAACTCCTCTTGTCCATTACCCATCCTTTCTAGATAAACAGCCTAAGGCTATGCCTGCAGCACTGGTGCAGCAAGCAAACTCCCCTGTGGACCAGACCTCCCTGTCTGTCCACTCTCTCCCAAAGATGCACTTCTCTGAGCTGCTGCCTTCGGTACCAAACAGGCTCTTTCTCATTCTTGTTCCTAGGCTGGGTTCCCCTGCATCCCCCTGGAGCACTCCTCCACTTCACGGTTAATGCTTGTACTGGCAGAAACCTCCATTTAGTTTCTTGAGCCCATCCAGGATACCCCCCTCTTCCAGCAAGGGTAGAGGCAACCAAAGACCATGCGCTGTCCCCGACAACAACTTTTATGAACTCCAAACTCCACTCCTACTGTCAGTCAACCAAAGAACATTTCCCTTTGCACTTTCCCATAAACACTCCCCTTGGGTCTGGGCTTCTGACTCTTTCCTTTCCAACCTACATCTCTCCCCCCAGGGACTCTAGGGAAGGGTATCTCATCATTTTAATAATCCCCAGAATAATACAGTAGTATTATTATGTTTGTCCACCACTAGTAGGCAAAACAAGTGACAGGCAATTCTATAACGAGGCACCTATGGTTATATGCACAAAAAATTAGCACTTGTGCATAGAAGCACCCTAAACTCTGTTCTATAATGGTGCACAGAAGTGCTACAGTGTGTAACTGCAAAGGGGTGTACATGTGGGTGGACCAATGTATTTCCAAAACACTAGGTTTATTAAGAACAGACTCGACGCAGTCCTGCGTTTCGGCACCTGACGTGACTGCCTCAGGAGTCAAACAGATAATCTCAGCTACTGATGATAACTGTAAACTTATGGGCTAGAAAATCCAATGATACAGCGTCTAAGGTGTTGGCAATCAGAGAAGCATTAGAACATAAGAGTAGCCATACTATCTAGACCACTATCCTGTTTTCCAAACAGTGACCAAGCCAGGTCACAAGTACCTGGCAGAAACCCAAATCGTGGCAACACTCCGTACTACAAATCCCAGGGCAAGCAGTTGCTTCCCATGTCTGTATCAATAGCAGACTATGGACTTTTCCTCCAGAAAGATTTGTAAGAGCGTGCCAATATAAAACTGTGTTCTTGAAGCCTGGATTGGCCGCTGTCGGAGACAGGATGCTGGGCTTGATGGACCCTTGGTCTTTTCCCAGTATGGCGGTGCTTATGTACTTATGTACATATTATTTGTGACATAAAGTACTTTAAAAAATGCAAACTTTAAGGACCTGATGTAGTAATGTTTATTGAAGTTGTTATGTAACTCTTTTTATTTTTATTGTTTTTGTTAATTCCTGATGTATGTTCAGTTTTTACGTTGTGTTACCTCGCCCTGCGGGAGAGTTGGCGGGTTACACGCACTTGGTAACGTAACATAACAGTGATGTGCACTAGGCTTTGCACACCGGTTAGCTTAGTTCTAGTGTACAATTCTGTCGGCATTCTATGCAAAAACAGATTTTGCGCATCAGCTATCTGTGCACAAAGCAACCAAACTGAAGCGAAATGCTCTGCAGACTCAACACAAACCACAGCACAATGCAGAGGTAGTCCTGAAAAGGAGTAGACTCAAGGTACTCCACAAATAGATTTATTGAACATTGACCTGAGTTGGCCAGGTTTCGGCACTTATTGCTTCATCAGGGGTCAGTGTAGTCTTCGAACACTAGTGTGCTGGACACCGATTGCCATTTGAAGGATACACTGACCCTGGACAAAGGCATAAGTGACCTTGAATCTGCTTCTCCTCTGGACTGCCTCTGCTTTGTGCTGTTGTTAACTGTGCATAAAGCCAGGGCTGTCCTTAAATAGGAGCAACAGGAGCAGCAGCAAAGGGCCCCGCACTCCTAAAGGTCCCGCGCTTAACTGTGATCTGCAACATTTTTAACGCATGTAGAAAGTGTGCTGCTGCCAAGAGCATAAATGCTGGACTGTGGGGAGGTGGGTCTGCACACAAACAATTTTATCAGCAGCCGAGTTGCATGTGCACACCAGGGGTGGACTGAGTGTGGTCTGGGCCCCCAGGCACTGAGGGTGATCTGGGCCCCCTACCTGGCCGCTGCCTGACACCCCCCCTGCCACGACACCCCCACTGCCCCAGTCCTACCTGAGGGATCCTAGTAGTCTGGTGGCCTCTGAGGGGGGGGCACATTCTTTCCTGACCACTGCGCTGCCGCTATTCTCCACATGCCGGCGCCACCGTGTTTTCAAAATGGCAGCCAAGACTTCCCGCGGTAGTCTCATGGGTCTCTACCAGTCTTGCAAGACTTCCACAGGGAGTCTTGGCTGCCATTTTTAAAATACGGTGGTGCCAGGCGCGGGGGGGGGGGGGGGATAGTGGCAGGAAAGAACATGTTCCTTTTGCTGAGGCCACAAGATCACCAGCAGTGTGCTGGGCATCCGAGCAGAGCCTCTAGGCCCCCTAGAGCCTCTTGGCCCTCGGGCACTGCCCGATTGCCCAAATGGTCAGTCCACCCCTGGTGCACACATCTACTCATATTGCTATCAAAAAAATGTTATGCACAGAATAACATTCCAGCACATGTGCAGAGGTGTGGATTTAGGTGGAAAACATAGCTTCCGCTAGTGCAGATCCATGCATACATCAAGTGCGTTCTCGTTCTCCCATTTTAGCAGATTTTTTTTTGTGTATTGCTGATTTGCATATTATTTGTTTACTGAATTGAGGAGCATTAGTATTGTGTTAGAAAGCCATGAGCTTTGCATTGGCCCCTCAGTGCTGCCATTGCTTTGCAAAACAGATCAGGACTGTCCTAAGCAAGCAGACACCAGCAATTCCCCTTCTAGACACCCTGAGGCTTCACACTGTTTCCACATTTAACTTTTGGCCCAGTTCCGCTTTGGTACACTTTAACTTCCACCCAAGGGTGTGGCGCTTCCTTTTTTGTTTGGTTTTTATTTTTGCCCAGAACACATTCACATGGATATTTACTGTACATGTAAAGTAACAAAAAAAAACAACAACTTGATTTTCCATGATGAAGAGAGAGGTGCGGTAGCCATGTTAGATTTCCAAAGAAGGGCAACCTTCGAAAACTAATCAAGAAATGTATTAAGTTATGTCCAATAAAAAAGGTATCATCTTATTTTCTTTTCCATGTTTTATTTTGTTTTATTTCTATTGATTACCATGATGAAGAGAAATCAGACCCTAAAATTCTGTTGATGCTATTTTTTTTCAGTCCTCTAGAAAATGAGGCACTGCTGGCAGTGGGGCCTGTTCAGAGGTGTGAGCCTGAGGCCCTGAAGAAATGCAAACTATCCCTTAATTTGAGCCTCTTTGATACTTAATGGCTGCTTGCTGAGTGTCAGCAGAAATTTTACAACAGCTTATCAGTTACTTAACACCTTATTCTCCCACAGTTATAAACTGCTCAGTGAACAAAGGACCAGTGGTAACAACCCTCTGCACAAAGGATATTTACCATGACTTCAGAAACAGGGACTGGCAAAGACTGAGGTCCCCATGCTCAAAACTCTGGTGCTGTTCTGAATAGAGCTGTAAAAATACCACCAGAACAGAGTAGAACAACAACAACAACAACAACGCCCTAATACTCAACGCTAATGAGAGGCAAATATTGGCACACTCATATCACTGAGCATTAGGGAGTTCGACGGGAGGATTGTGCTTGGTGCACGTGCAAAAGATTTCCGTGGTAAGCTCAGCTCCTGTGTACATGCGCCTGGTAAAACCGGAACGTGAAGCATACATTGGCGTTTGTTTTCTGTGGCTTAAATATAAACATTCTTAATTTTCTTTTAGATGCAGGAAACAGTCACTAATGTGTGCTTTCCCTTGGGGCCTGTGCACGGGCTTCCTTCTGCTTCCAAAAGTGTGAGAAATATGTAAATATATTGCTTTTTCATTTAACATAATTGCAAAATAACTTATGCCCTGGTGGAAAGGAACTCTTTAGGGATGGATTATACATCTGTATGCCCTTTCTAACAGAAATTACCATATTATAGCTTTCTATTAACAAAAGAAACTCTGTTAGTTTAAAGTAATGTGTGCAAGATGGGGGGAAGGGGCAACCAGACAGACAGGAGTTTTACACACATGCACACACATGATGAATGTAACTGGGAAGCAGGCTAGTGAAAACTATTCAAACCTGGAAATAGCCAGATGTGTGGTGCCAAGCACAGTTTAGGAAGCTCTGTCTTACACAGATCCGTCTCAGTTTGGCTGGATCTCAATGCCCTATGCTGTGAGATTATGCACACTATGAAAGCTTGCATTGCATTTCTCTCTCTGCTACAGCAGTGATCATTTGCAGAATCCTAGCAAATAATTGTTGCATATTTATGTGTTCCTTCTGTATTCCCAAATATTGAGACCATTGATCTCTTAGCTGATTAACATAAGCGGGGTTGTTCCTTATGTAAACACGAGACATCTAAACCTTGATGTTGTAAATCAATGTACTTGCTGCTGGCTAAGGAATCTAATTTAGACAAAAATAGTTGGAAAATTCCCTGCATAGGACAAATGACAAATCCCATGCTCCCATATCTGAGGTCTCTAATCATGTCCCAAGCAGGGCCGCCGAGGGAGGGGGGCGGGAGGGGCAAGATTCCCCAGGCCTGGCCTCCAAAGGAGGAAAAGGCAAGATTTCGAGGGAGCAGAAGCTTCTTCCTGCCTGCCTGCTTCTAGGTTGTCTCTCTTCTGCTCCTGTGTGTCAGGACTGGAGGATTGCGTTAATGTGATAACCTGGGTCTGGCACACAAGAGCAAGAGACAAGAGACGGAGGGAGGAGCAGACACAGGAAGGTAAGGGGGCAGGGTTGAGGGCAGTGGCCTGAGTGTGTGGGGTGGCCCGAGTGTGGGAGGGGGTGCAGCACAGCGGAGGCCCAGGTGGTGGGGGGCGGTACTACCCAGGCCAGGGCCCAGCTCTGTCTCTCGGTGGCCCTGGTCCCAAGATGTTAAATAATATGGACACCAGTAGAGACCCTTGTGGATTTTCCACAAGAGTCTCATTCCTCTGAAAGATCATCCTTAAAGATTACCTTCAGTACCCTTATGGAAAGAGAAGTTTCAAGCCATCCTAAAACCCTTCCTCTCACGCCTAACATTTAATTTTCTTAAGATGAGATTATGATATATTAAGTTGAAGGTAACCGAAAGATCCAGTAGCAGAAACATATTCTTCAACCCTCTATCCTACACAAAAAGAAAGTTCTCCCAACAAAATTGCCAGTGCTGATTCCATACTGTAACTCTGGTCTCACCATAAAGCTCTGGGCACCATTTAGCTCTTCAGGTCGGTGCCCGAAACAGGGTCACCACAAAAAAAAAAATTATTTCTTTACTGAGCTGGGCACAGGCCAGAGCCAGGCTTGATCCTGGTAGGCCGTAGGGTTTTAAATCTCATTTCTTTATAGTCTGGGAGCAAAATAACTTCATTCTCACTCCAAAGAAACTCTCCATTCCATGATCTGTATGTTGTGCAAAACAGAACTTTACTGGAATGCTGCAATAGGCAGATGTCCAAACTTAATTCCTTCTTGTAACAAAACAGGTTACTCAATATGAAAACAGTTTCTTTTGTATTCAAACAGTTTAATTTGCCAAAAAAGGTTTTAGTGCCAGTCCAAGATTCTTGGTGTAAATCTTAACTACTTAATTAATAGTCTCTTCATAAATCCTAAGGTATTTACATATTTAAAGCACCACCAGTCCTCCAATACCCATCCTTTCCGGCAAAACAATCCAAGGTTGTGCTTGCAGCTCTTTCTGCAGCAAGTTGTCCTGCTGAGCTTTATCCAGCTCCTGGACCCACTCAGAATCAGACCTCCATCTTTGTTCTTTCTCCAGAGGGGCATTTCAACCAGCTGCTGTCTCTGGTACTGAACAGGCTCTTCCTGTTCTTCTCCTGGGCTGGGTTAACCCTTTCTACTTGCCGGAGCACTCCTCACTCTCCAGTTAATTCTTTGTTGGCCAAAATCTCCTCTTTATCAGTCTTAGGTTATTGGGCCTATCCAGGGCACCCCCTCTCCTCACAGGTCCTGGCAGGGTGAGGCAACCAAAGACCATATGCTTACTAATCCTATCCTATCACTTTTATCACCTTCCAGCTCTACCCCACTGACAACATTTATTGTCTGTTACTCTGGGCTAATCCCCCTATGGGCTGGGTTCTCACCTTGCTATCCATTGCTGCTGTCCCTCCCCCCCCCCCCCCCCCCCCCCAGTAACTCTGGAGAGTTCTACAGCAGTCTAGTTGTTACAAGAAATGATTTATCTTGGGGGAAAGAGCTCTAGAGCACAGTCGCTACTGTTTATAATTTAAGAGCAGGTGCTGTATTTATAAGTTTTAGGATATTAATTTCTCCACCAATCACCAAAGGTGATAATTGCAATAAATTAAATAAATTAAGTATATATAAAAGATACCATATACTCAGAACACAAAGAGACCGTATTTTTAACTTCAAAAAGGTTGATTTAATATACAATTGCACACGAGAGGTAGGTTTTAAGAGATCTTTACAGATAATCTGTGCTTAAGTAAGGTAAGTAGAGTAGCAGGTCTAGATCAAAAGTTATAACTTACAAAGCAGTCTGTTGCAAAGCATTTTGTGGTCCATTGAAGAGCCATGAGGCAGGTGAACTGCAGATCAGGAGCAAGGCATCTGGATTGGTGCTGAAGAGAGAATCTCCTGGAGGGAGAGTCTTGAAGAGAGAAGAGAGTCCCCTTCTTGGGGGAACAGCTTGTCCTTTTATACTCTTATTTTGCAGGGAAGCAGGCCATGTGCATCTGGTTGCTGGCTTCCTGGTTTTTTGCACACGACCCCTGAGTCCTGGTCTCATGTTTGCACACGACCCCTGAGTCTTGGTCTCATGTCTTATGACATCACGAGACTTGCTGTCTGGATTTTGCTGGCAAATGGTCTTTTGATGTACAGGGCTTCCTGCTTGATTCTCTGTGATAGATAAGATTTGTCTGGGGCAGCCAGCAGGTGCCCTTTGTCTTTAAGTTGGATTTCACACCTTTCCCACCTGCTTGTCTCCTTGCCTCTACTGGTTAGGTCCAATCTTTGTTGTGTTGATCAGAGGAATAGAGTCAATTTAAAACTTTAAAGCAGTCTTAAGTCTTTTGTTTAAGGAATGAGAAAAGGCAAGGTGAGGTCCCTGCAACTGCAGCAGTACCTTTGTCTTTTAAATATTCCCCAAAGGGAGAGGGAAGAGGGCTTTTGGAATGAAAGCCAGTTCTGCTGCAGTGTATTTTTAAAAGCTGCACAAATATATTGGTGTATATATATGTATCTGATCCAACACAACATCATGCTACACATTTAATTCTGATGATTGGCTTATACCATAACACTCCCTCTCTTGGTTCTAAGTGACAAATATTAACATAAAATTTGGAGCGAAGAACCATAAAAATAAACTATAAAGGCTACAAAAAACAAAACAAAACCTTAACTCTAACCTAATACAGTAGCATAATTCAAAAGAATAATAGCAAAGATACTGAACTGTTTACATGGGCATGCGTATTGGAAGAGGTGAATCTTTTAATAATGGACATTGAACAGACTGGACCGTGCAGGTCTTTTCCTGCCGTCATCTACTATGTCACATCACTATGAATCTTGGAATATGTCCTTAGCTGGAATATGACTGTTATAAGCAAAAAGACTCATCATTATTACTTTTGTTTACTCATTACTTACATTTAGGCTGCTAGGGTTAAGTTTTCTGTGGTCAGTTTCATTAGGCTTCCATTCAGTCAGGTGGCAGAGTATGGCTTTGCTCTGGTTTAAAATAGGATTGCAAGTACACTTTATATGACTTCAGCCACAGAAGTGCCATTTTGCTCTATTTCCAGAGACCACCTCTTTTTGTGTCACCTGCTCAGGGCATAGGCTGCTCCCAAGTTTGTGCCACAGGATATCTTACCCAGTATGCTAGCCAAATCAATAGCATGAGAGTGCGCAATTGACCAATTTATACCACCGCAATGGGGTGGAACAATCTATTCAGTCACTATTCTCAGCGTTTGACATTCCAAAGAAAATCCTGACACTGTTAATGTTTCCCTATATTCTCTATCTCAGAGGCTAACTGAGGTATTCACAGCAGTGATAAAAAGACAGATAGTTCTAATACATAAGCAAGAGTGTAAATGTGGAGCTATTATACTACTGTTTCATTAGAAATAAGAAAGGCATATGTAAGCAATTATCATAGTAATTTCCTAGGTTACTATTACACACAAAATAATTATTCCTATCAATCCTATGTAATAATATTTACTTAATCATTGACCAAATAAACAAAAACAGAGTCATGGTATAGTGCCATGAACTACCTTTCAGAGAGAAACTTTTTATTTTTCAGAGAGAAGCTTTTTTTTTCAGAGAGAACTATTTATGGGTAATGAGTGTGGTAAAAGGTTACCATATTTATCTGCTTTAGCAGTGTTTAATGTAGCACTTTAATAGACAATACTCATGTGTTTAATGTTGTAAAGAATTTAGAAAAGATATGTTAATTGTGCTTTGCACACAGCCAATATTTCATTCCAGAGAGAGCATTTTGCACGTACTGGCTGTGATGTATAATAAACTAAAAAGGTTAGAAACATTCCCTGTACTGATTGTACCTGATAGATCATGTAAAGAGAAACCTTTGCTCATAATTTCAAATATACACATGTGAATATATAACCTTAGATAGCAATTGGTAGAACTTAATATATGTCTGTAGCTTGTATAATAATCCTTTCTGTAGCTTTTCTGCCAGTGAAAATGGTCTCTCTTTTTTTTTTTTTCTTGGACAATGTGAACTAATGGAGGGACTGTTAGTAGGGAGGGTCTATGAATGTCGTGTATAGTTTCTTGGGTACCCCATAACATAAAACAAACATGTAACACGGAGACCACATGACAAACAAACAAGGAACTCTATTAGGCCTTTAGGTCTCCGATCGTCCATTCCAGATCCAGGATTGAGCTTAACCTGCAAATAGAACACAAAAAAAAAAAACAAAAGCAACGTACGCGGCATCCATCTTGGATTGCCAAAGCATTTTCATTCATTTAGAAATAAGCAACAATTAGCAAAATTAATAAAGCACAAAAAGCACCAAAAGCAGCACCTGCGGCATCCATCTTGGATTACCACCGCAGTTTCATTCATTTAGAAATAAGCAACAATTAGCAAAATTATTAAAGCACCAAAAGCATCATCTGTGGCATCCATCTTGGATTACCACAGCAGTTTCATTTATTATCTCATAAGTAGAACAGCATAGATCTATTCATTTAAAAATGTAGAAGAGGCATAGATCTATTTTAAAATGTAGAACAGGTATCTGAGATAGCCATATATATATTAATTACTAGCGCCATAAAAATATTAATATCTCATAAGTAGAACTCGAACTCTGAAAAAGACAGACACTTTCACATTCATTTTGGCAGGTCACATGGCTGGTTCTGGTGGGGGATCCCTCTCTTGTTCACAGTTCCTTCCCATAATCTTAGACCATTGTATGCGAGCAGCGTGCAGTGCAGACAGGCTTTATTTTCTTAAGCTTTAGTTTCTTTTCTATAAAGATAAGCATATCTTGTTAATTCACATTAAAGCACAATATTAAATTTCAGCTCCAGCGGGAGTTACCTATTATAAGGAGGCATTTTTAAAACTTCTTACCCAGTATTTTAGTCTCAACTCCAGTGGGAGTCACTCATCAGAAAAAAAGACATTTCTGAATCCTTAAACAATATTATATAGGTACATCTATTTCTCAAACATACTATAGTCACAATAGAAGCTACATCTTTAAATCTTAATATTGCAGAGAGACATTATTAAATCTTATACATTCAAAAGAATAATAGAAGCTACATTTTAAATTCCTTAGAACAATAGAAGCTACATTTTAAATCCTTAACAGTGTTACAAAAGGTTAATAGCAAAAACTTTTTCTATATTCCTGTCCAACCTATACTAAAAATAAGCACCTGGATTTCCCTGCCATCTGCAGAGTGGGTCATGCTGTGGAGAAGTCCAGTCCAGGCTGGATGCGTCTCCTCATGTTTCTAGGAATTAAATTGCAGGAAGAGCTGACAGAATGTCAGTTTCTGGTCCAGCAGGACTTGCAGTTATACATTTCTGTTTCTCTGGTGGCAAGTTTCTCTTGTTATAAAAGCTCTGGGTAGCTATCTGCAATGCTCTTGCCGTAAGGACACTGGTGGGTTTGTTCTCCCCCATATGAAATATTCTCACCATGAGATTTTAAAATGTCACATGCTTGCTGGCGGGTTTCAGTATCTACATACTGAGGAGCTGATTCCTTTATTAGAGATTCCCTTCTATGGGAGCTTAGATCAGAATGCAGCCCAGGTGGTGCATCTGTGTGCTGAGGAGCTGAACATTTAACTGGAGGCTTACCTTCATGAGCATTTAAATTAGACTGCAGAACAGGTTGTGCATATATGTGCTGAGGTTTTGGATGCTGTGAGGGGGCCTGAGAACTAATGGTTTCTAGTTGAACCTCCTGCTACGGGTGTGGACTGTGATACTGTTACCACAGCTGAAAACAGGCATGGCTGTAGCTGTATTTGGGTCTGGAGGGGCACATGGGAGACCCGTAATGGCTGAGACCTGCATATGAGCATCCTGTAATTTTGTCTTAAGGTTTTCTATCTCCTTGTGACAGTGTACATGATCAATATTCTCATCTATATGTGGCGTTTGCAGTATTAATTCTCTGATTAAATGCTTCAAGTCTGGAACCTGGCTGGCCTGCATTTTCTAAAGCTAAAATTTGGGCTTTCATTTTAGTCTCCTGTGCTGCCTGCCTTTGCACCTGTATTCTAAGGGCGTCTAATTGATCATTTAAGCAACTAGCCATTGTGATTAGAAAATCCTTTTCTGTGTCTACCTGCATGCATTCTCTCTCTTTGGTTAGAACTTCTCATTCAATTCTGCATGTTCTTTTAAGGCTTTCTTATATATGGTCCCATTAACCAGAGACAGGCAGAATTCCTCTTGCTCCCTGTCTTAATTGAATATAAAATCACATTTTGTTTCAATATCAGAGGGATGGAAATATCATCAGTACATTATGGGTCCAAGCATTAGGGCCAGAGGATTATAACGCATTGCTTAGGCAAAGTGGGGTTATCTATGTCCTTCTCAAAAGAAACTGCAAAATTGGTTTTTATTTTATGCCAGAGCATGCCTAAAGATTGATTATGAAATACATAAAGTACATGAGTGCATAAGTACCTAAATAAGACCAAACATCCATCCAGCACAGCATTCTAAATATTCTAAATGCCCTGAAAACCTTATCAATTATCAATCGAAAATTTAATTAATGAAACCTGATACTCAGTTCTCTATAAAGCAGCAAAATACAAAAATATAATTTACCTCACTCTACTCGCACAGTATATCTGTCCCCGTTCTCCACCAATAAATATGTTACAAGAAATGATTTATCTTGGGGGAAAGAGCTCTAGAGCACTCGCTACTGTTTATAATTTAAGAGCAGGTGCTGTATTTATAAGTTTTAGGATATTAATTTCTCCACCAATCACCAAAGGTGATAATTGCAATAAATTAAATAAATTAAGTATATATAAAAGATACCATATACTCAGAACACAAAGAGACCGTATTTTTAACTTCAAAAAGGTTGATTTAATATACAATTGCACACGAGAGGTAGGTTTTAAGAGATCTTTACAGATAATCTGTGCTTAAGTAAGGTAAAGTAGAGTAGCAGGTCTAGATCAAAAGTTATAACTTACAAAGCAGTCTGTTGCAAAGCATTTGTGGTCCATTGAAGAGCCATGAGGCAGGTGAACTGCAGATCAGGAGCAAGGCATCTGGATTGGTGCTGAAGAGAGAATCTCCTGGAGGGAGAGTCTTGAAGAGAGAAGAGAGTCCCCTTCTTGGGGGAACAGCTTGTCCTTTTATACTCTTATTTTGCAGGGAAGCAGGCCACGTGCATCTGGTTGCTGGCTTCCTGGTTTTTTGCACACGACCCCTGAGGTCCTGGTCTCATGTTTGCACACGACCCCTGAGTCTTGGTCTCATGTCTTATGACATCACGAGACTTGCTGTCTGGATTTTGCTGGCAAATGGTCTTTTGATGTACAGGGCTTCCTGCTTGATTCTCTGTGATAGATAAGATTTGTCTGGGGCAGCCAGCAGGTGCCCTTTGTCTTTAAGTTGGATTTCACACCTTTCCCACCTGCTTGTCTCCTTGCCTCTACTGGTTAGGTCCAATCTTTGTGTGTTGATCAGAGGAATAGAGTCATTTAAAACTTTAAAGCAGTCTTAAGTCTTTGTTTAAGGAATGAGAAAAGGCAAGGTGAGGTCCCTGCAACTGCAGCAGTACCTTTGTCTTTTAATATTCCCCAAAGGGAGAGGGAAGAGGGCTTTTGGAATGAAAGCCAGTTCTGCTGCAGTGTATTTTTAAAAGCTACACAAATATATTGGTGTATATATATGTATCCGATCCAACACAACATAATGCTACACATTTAATTCTGATGATTGGCTTTTACCATAACATAGTAATCCCTGGAGGAAACTTCCAACTCAGTTTACCAGGGGATTGCAATACTGTAAGATTTCCTAAAGCTGGATTAAGAGTCATTCAAAATATCGTTGCAGGTCAAAACATTCTGTAATTGACTTGCCTTGATAGCTGTTAACAGTTTAGCCAAAAATGTAAGATTAGCAATTGGTCTACAATTGCTGTACCATCAGGCTTCCAAAGAACTAGCCTTTAATGAGGCTTCAAAACAATAATCTTCAGTGAGACTGGTTTAAATTTAACAGCCCTCATACAATAACTCTTTCCTCAACTCTGTTAATCTAGTCTCGGCAGACATTTTGAAAACCCGGCAGCACCACCTGCAGCACAGAAGAGCAAAAGGAGATGGAGGAGCGGCAGAGGACAGGGAAGAGTGGGATTCTTTCCTGCCCTCGCAGCTGCAGAGGCCACTAAACCACTAGGGCGGCCTTCAAGGATCAAGGTAGATCAAGGTAGTGTGTGGGAGAGGAGGGTTGTAGTATGCGGGAGGGGGATGGCATCAGGGGGGGCAACAGGATTTGACACAGTATAAGTCATCACAAGGACAAAATATAAGAAAACCAATGGGACTGTATTAGGGGCTTATAGCCCATCTGGATGGAAAAATATTTATTTTTATTATTTTGACTTCTGAAAACCATTTGTCCATGAAACATGCTCAAAACAAAATAATCCATTTGCACAAAAAAGATGAGGTAAAGATGTTGTTCCATGATTTATTTGAATAATAAAAATCTTTAATACCATAATACCAGCTTTAAGCTGTAAGCCCTGCTTAGTAGAAGCCTGGAGGGGACAGGGCCACTGCAGTTTGTTAGGGTGCAGTCTGACTTAATCCCCATGCATGCTTTCTGCAATATGAAGATGCATCACAAGTGTAGCTTCTGAGGCCTGGGGTCATAGTGAGGGGGGGATTCCAAGATCTGCAGCAGGGCATAGGAACTTTTCTTTTCCAAAACTTCTGCAACCCTAGGTGTGGGCCTGTATATATAAATCCAGGCCTGTTTACCAGAATTGCATGTACTTGCTATTACAGTAGTCTGTCAGTTTACTGTATATTTTCTATATGGCTGTGCTTATTTGCATTGAAGGTGCGTCACTTCAAGGAGTTCTATGACTGTTTTTATTCCAGTGAGTTATGGTTTCAGGCATGTGTGCCAGCTTCATGAGTCAGTAGCTTGGACACAATGATTAAAATAAAAATATGTCTGACACTTCCTGGTGTGATATTTTTCAGTATATGGTTTGATATAAGCAGAGCCTGATGAAACAGAAAAATAGCTATAAATATTTGAGCGCACAGAAAATAAACATGCACAAGATAAACAGCACTGTCTTTTGAAAGGCACATTATTTCAGAACCACATTGTGAACCTAAGAACTGGGTCGTAGGTAGGGTTACCATATGGCTCCAGAAAAAGGAGGACACATTGATCCAGTCCAGGTTTTGCTTCCATTAAAAACAATAGACGTATAACCCGGACTGGATCAATCTGTCCTTTTTCTGGAGCCATATTTATTTATTTATTTATTTATTTGTTACATTTGTATCCCACATTTTCCCACATATTTGCAGGCTCAATGTGGCTTACATAATACCGTAAAGGCATTCGCCAAGTCTGGTAGGGGATAAGTACAAAAGATGTTATAGTGGGATAGGGAAGATAAGATTCAGTCAAGTTGGGTTAGATATGGTAACCTTAGTCATAGGAGTCAACTTTTCAAAATTATTGGGGGTGCTAAGCCCAATGGAAATAACCCCTAGTCACACTGAAGGTCCATTAAGCCTACTATCCTCTTTTCAACCAAGGCCAATCCAGGTCACAAGTACCTGGCAGGATCCCAAAATGTAGATAAATTCCATGCTGCTTATCCCCAGAGACAAGCAGTGGCTTTTTCCCTTCTTAACGGTTTATGGACTTTACTTCTAGGAATTCATCCAAACCTTTTTTAAACCCAGCTATGCTACCTGCTTTTACCACATCCTCTGGCAATGTGTGTTGTATAACAAAATATTTTCTAATTAGCAACTTTATTGAGGGGCCCTTTTACAAAGGCGTGTAGGCACCTACGCACATCCAACTCGTGTCAAATTGACACTACCACCCAGCTACTGCGTGCCCCGGTGATTCAATTTTTGGCGTGCACCCAAAACGTTTCTATTTTCTACCATGGGGCCCTTACCCGGCTGTAATTGGCAGTTGGCACATGCTGCACGCTTACTGCCCGGTTAGTGCGCGAGACTTTACCGCTAATTCAATGGGTGGCATTAAGGTCTCAGGCCAAAAATGGACGTTGGCTGGTTTTAATTTTGTCACATGTCCATTTTAAAAAATCTCCTTTTTTCCAGGCGCGCTCAGGAAGTGGACCAGCACACGTCCAAAATACACGCCTACACCAGTGCAGGCCACTTTTGGGCGCACCTTAGTAAAAGGGCCCCTGAGTGTCCCATAGTCTTTGTACCTTTGGAAACAGTAAACCACAGATCTACATTCACCCATTCCTTTCCACTCATGATTTTATAATCCTCTATCATATCCAGTGCTGGCCTGTAGCACAATTTAGGGGGTGGCATCGCATTGGCATTTGGTCTCCAAGTTTCCTCTCTTTCTTTCTTTCCCTCCCTCTCCCTACCCCAAGGCCTTACTTCCTTTCCTCTGCGGTGGCGACACAGTTGTTGGCAGCTAAGGAAAATGCATGGTGACCAGCACAGGGGCCTTGAGGATCCATTTATGCTCAAAGCATGCCAACAACCTTCCACCATTTTTTGTGTGGAATACATTTGGTCTGGGCTTCTGGTATTTTTAAAGAATGTTGGTGTCTGAATGTAAACTTTTAACCTTTGCACCTGCTTCTTATAGGGCTTGTTTTCTGTTTTTCTAATTTTATCATAGTCTCCTTTTTTAAAGTTAAAGGCTAGTTTAGTTACTGTATTAAGTACAATTTGATTGTGTTATGATCATCATTACCAAGTGACCCCCACTACCATTACCTCTTGTACCCAATCCTGCATTTCACTAAAGACTAGATCTAACATATTTCTCTGTCGTATCAGCTTTTGAATGAGCTACTCCATAAAGCAGTTATTTATTCCACCTAAAAAATGTATCTATCTAACATGTCCTGATGTGACATTTATCTAGTCAATATGGAAATAATTTAAACCTCAAATACTGATTAAAGAAAGAGGGAATAGGAGGGAAAAATCCAGTAACAAAAAATAGAAACTTAGACTTTTTAATTAAATAAATTATGCCAGGATGCAAAACCTAATCATTATAAAAAGTCAGAAAAAGACCTCAGTGAAAAATATAGGAGCCATTTTACTAAGCCGCGCTAAAACATGGCCTGTGCTATTTTTAGCGTGTGGGTTTCCCACGCGCTGAGGTCACTTTTAGCATGGCAGTAAAATGGCCACAATTTCCATTTTTCCATTCCAGGCCACGCACTAATTTCCCAATTAGCACATGGCCATTCACGCGGAGCCCTTATTGCCACCAATTTACTAGGTGGTAAGGGTTCCTGCACTAATCGGCAGCTTGTGGCAATTTGCCAATTAGCGCAGGGCACACCTACTCTCTGCCCCCAAACACACCCCTGCGCTAAAAAGTATTTAATATTTCTTAGCACAGGATTGGCCTTCACCCATCCCAAACTACCACGGGATGCCTGAACGTGTCCCTCAGTACTGCCTTTTTAGCCTGCATTAAGCACGCATTAGTGTTAGTAAAGGGCCCCATAGAGGGGCATAATCGAATGGGGATGACCATCTCTAAGGGCGTCCATCTCTAAGGACGTCCCGGCAAAGGGCCGGGAAACCCGTATTATCGAAACAAGATGGATGTCCATCTTTCGTTTCAATAATACGGTTGGGGACTCCCAAATCTCAGCATTTAGGACTACCTTAGAGATGGTCAACCTAAATGTTGAGATGGTCGACCTTAGACATGGTCGTCCCCGGTTTTCGCCGATAATGGAAACCGAGGACGCCCATCTCAAAAACGACCAAATCCAAGGCATTGGTCATGGGAGGAGCCAGCATTCATAGTGCACTGGTCCCCCTCACATGCCAGGACATCAACCGGGCACCCTAGGGGGCACTGCAGTGGACTTCACAAATTGCTCCTAGCTGCATAGCTCCCTTACCTTCAGTGCTGAGCCTCCCAAACCACCCAAAACCCATTCCCCACAACTGTACACCACTACCATAGCCCTAAGGGGTGAAGGGGGCACCTACATGTGGGTACAGTGGGTTTCTGGTCGATTTTGGAGGGCTCCTATTTACCACCATGTGTAACAGGTGGGGGGATGGGCCTGGGTCCGCCTGCCTGAAGTGCACTGCACCCACTAAAAACTGCTCCAAGGACCTGCATACTGCTGTGATGGAGCTGGGTATGACATTTGAGGCTGGCATAGAGGCTGGAAAAAATGTTTTTTAATTGGTTTTTTTTGGGTGGGAGGGGTTGGTGGCCACTGGGGGAGTAAGGGGAGGTGATCCCCGATTCCCTCCAGTGGTCATCTGGTCAGTTCGGGCACCTTTTCGAGGCTTGGTCGTGAAAAAAAGGGACCAAGTAAGTCGGCAAAATGCTCGTCAGGGACGCCCCTTTTTTTTCCATTATCAGCCGAGGACGCCCATCTCTTAACCACACCCCCGTCCCGCCTTCAGTACACTACCGACATGCCCCCGTGAACTTTGGTCGTCCCCATAACGGAAAGCAGTTGAGGATGCCCAAAATCAGCTTTCAATTATGCTGATTTGGGCAACCCTGAGAGAAGGACGCCCATCTCCCGATTTGCGTTGGAAGATGGGCGCCCTTCTCTTTCAAAAATGCCCTGATAGTAAACTAGGGCTCCTTTTACTAAGCGTCAGTAAGCTCAACGTGGGGTTACTGCTTGCTATACAGGAAGTACCGTCGGGCTACCGCAGCAGCCCAGCGGTACTTCCCACCCTTAGCACGCCATCATTCTGGTGCTACAAACATTTATTTATTTTTATAGCGCTGGAGTGTACCTGGCGGTAATCGGGCAATGCCACTCGCTGCCCAGTTACCACCGGGTTAATGCGGGAGCCCTTACCGCCACCTCAATGGGTGGCGGTAAGGACTCCCCCCCAAAAAAGGTTGTGCAGCAAGTGCTTTCCTGTAGGAAAGTGAGACTTTCCTTTTACCAGCTGCAGTGAAAGGAGGCCCTTGGTGTGCATGTAAAACACGCGCTGAGCCAGCGCCGGCCCATTTGCTACAGTTTGGTAAAATGGGTCCCTAGGGTTTAAAACAGAGTACCTCTAGGAAACATCACCATTGCAGGTCAGAATAAAATCCACTTAAGAGGTAATTCTCTACAGGTCTCCTAAAATTAGGTACCAGGATGATGCATGCTAAGCACAAATTTTATATCGGCATAAGGGTGCATTACATGCCTAAATGTAGGTGCAATCACACCAGTATTCTTCAGTGTAAGGCCCGGGGGCCAGTGGCGTCCCCTGGAGACTTCTGGGGCAGCTCCCGTTGTCATTTTTGGGGGGGGGGGTTCCCCACTACTCTCTGCTTCTCTTGAAAGCCAAGGCTTTCTCAATAGAAGAAGAGAATGCGATGAAGATGGAGTGCAGTAAGTTAAATCAAATAAGAGAAATTTTTCTTTACTCAGCGCATAATTCGACTCTGGAATTCGTTGCCGGAGAATGTGGTTAAGTCGGTTAGCTTAGCAGAGTTTAAGAAAGGTTTGGACAGCTTCCTGAAGAAAAAAGCCATAGAATATTATTAAATGGACGTAGGGAAAAATCCACTATTCCTGGGACAAGCAGTACAAAATGCTTTGCTCCGTGGATCTTGTCGGGTGATTGTGACCTGGATTGGCCACTGTCGGAGACAGGGTGCTGGGCTAGATGGACCTTGGTCTGTCCCAGTGTGGCGATGCTTATATCTTATGTCTTATGCATTTGGAAATGCCCACCTCCTTAATGATACTCCAAATGTACAGTTCAAAGGGGGGGTTGGAAGTGATAGATGTCATTGCCACACACTGGTCAGCAGTGTCGTGGCCCCACAAGGGAAGATATTTGGTGGCTCACCTTCAGCTCATTTGAATCCCAAGTGGCTCCCACTTAAAAATTAGTAAAAACCACTGACTACACTACGCAAAGGCTGGTGTAAATGCTCAGGCCTAAATGCTGTTAGCTATGTGTGTACAATCTTAGTGCATAAGTACTGGGCATGCCCCTCCCACGTCCCACCCCTCCTTGCAGTTATGCTGTATAGAATTTGTGCACTGAGGTGACAGAATACCGATTAGGTGCAGTTAAAAGCGTAACTGCAAATTAGTGCCAATTAACACCAATTATACACAATGATGATTGATAACACCAATTAACAACTAATGTAACAATTAAGTTATGTTCATAATTGGCAGTATCAAAAATATCAGTGTTCCAAAATTAACAAAATAATTCCACATATATCATACTGCAAATTCTACTAATATTCAATTGTCCCAAATAGAGAACTTTGTACTTAGCTTCAAGGAATCCAATATGTCATACAACGGAGCTGAAAGTTTGTTAAATAAACAGCTTCAGATTCCCGACAATGGCCCCCATGTTGCCACACTGGCTGCTTCAGAGGAATATTCCCCTAGATTGTATATAGTGCGATTTAAAATGTGCACGCAAATCCAGTGGTACTCTGGATTTGCATGTGCAATTAAATTAGCTACAGTGGCGTAGCTATGTGGGGCCAGAGGGGCCTGGGCCCCCGTAGATTTGGCCCTGGACCTCCCTGCCGACGACCCTCTCGACCCCCCCTCCCGCCGCACCTGCCTTTGCTGGCGGGGGACCCCCAACCCCCGCCAGCCGAGGTCCTCTTCTTCCTACAAAAGGCTTCCTTCTGTTTCTGACATTCCTGCAAGGCTTAGTTCTGTGAGTCTAACATCCTGCACATACAACGTGCAGGATGTCAGAAACAGAAGGAAGCCTTTTGCAGGAAGAAGAGGACCATCGGCTGGCAGGGGTTGGGGTCCCCCGCCAGCAAAGGTAGTTGGCGGCGGGAGGGGGGTCGAGAGAGTCGTCGGCAGGGGGGGGCAAAGTTGTTGGTGGTGGCAGAGTCGGCAATGGCGGGGGGGGGGGGGGTCGGCGGCGCCAGGGAGGGCTAAAATGTGCCCCCTCACCTCGGGCTCTGGACCCCCCTCCCGCTGAAGTCCTGACTAGGCCCCTGATTAGTTAACAAGCCAATCAGCACCAATAATTGCCAATTAACAAGCAATTATTGACACTAACTGGCATTAATTAGTATTTATTTACACAACTGTCTAAGCGTATTCTGTAACAGGATGCGTGTAAATTCTCAGGCGCATAGCTGAAAAGGACGTAGAATGGGAGGATCTTGGGCATTTCTAAGATCTATGTGCATTTTTATAGAACACACCCAGTCTACGCCTAATTTAAGCGTTGGCATTTACACCAAGTTTTACTTGGCGTAACTGACCGTGACTATATTTAGCCACACAGCTAGGTGCTAGGTGTACTCTATAAGCCGCACCCAAAGTTAGGTGTGTTCTAATATACCTAGGCGTATTTTTTTGCACCAATATTTTAGGTGTCATTTATAGAATGTAGCCCGTTATGTGTACATTCAAAAATAAATAAATAAACATAATGTTGGGAAAAAATCTTCAAGATGCAAAGCCTCACAAGATTTCCAGCATCATTTGACTCTTTTGAAAAAAAATGGCTGCACAGCTTCATAAAGTCTTAGGGGCCCTTTTACTAAGGTGCACCCAAAAGTGGCCTGTGCTGGTGTAGGCGCGTGTTTTGAACACGTGCTGGTCCATTTCCTGAGAACGCCTGGAAAAAAGGAGGTTTTTTTTAATGGGCCAGAAAATGGACGTGCGGCAAAATGAAAACCAGCACGTGTCCATTTTCAGCCTGAGACCTTAACGCCACCCGTTGACTTAGCGGTAAGGTCTCATGTGCTAACCAGGCAGTAAAATGTCCAGCGCACACCGACTGCCGATTACCGCCGGGTAACTGCCCCACGGTAGAAAATAGAAAAATATTATCTACTACTTGTTTTGGGCTCATGGCAAAAATGGAATTATCACCCGGGGCACGCGGTAGCAGGGTGGTAGTTGCCAATTTGATGTTCATTGGATGCGAGTAGGTACCTACGCATCTTTGTAAAAAGGCCCCTCAATATTTAAATCAGTCAATTAAATACCTACACGTTATAAGGTTTTAATTAATTGGTGGCATTAGTTAACAATATCTCTTCTAAACAAAATCAGAAAAGCTTTTAGGAAGTCAGAAAAAAAAAACCACATTCTGTTCTATAGCTATTAAGTCCCACTGGCTCTAAAGAATTCAATTTGAAAATCTATCTCTGCTCTTGCCGGTGGAATAATTTCTAAAATCACCCCCACTTGAGCAGGGATTAGTTTGATTTTATTTATTTTATTTATTTGTTGCATTTGTACCCCACATTTTCCCACCTATTTGCAGGCTCAATGTGGCTTACATTGTACCGTCAAAGGCGTTTGCCCAGTTGGTTGATAACAAATACAAGGTTGTATAGTGATCGTATGAGGTATAAGTGGAGGGTCGGAAGGGATGAAGATTGCGTGTTGTCCAGTACGATTATACTCATACAGTGCCACAGCAATGTAAATTAGCAAAGCTATGTTGTTCAGTCAGGCAGTGCTGCCCTAAAGGCTCTTCCAATTTATCTTTAGTGACAGACCCCCTGATTCTATAAAAGTTGCCAAAAATTGTATGCAAATTTAGGCGTGTTCCCGATTTGCGTGCACAATTTAATAGAATAATGAGCCAATTGGTGCCCATAATTTGCTTTTTTAACAAGCAATTTTTGCACTAATTAGAGGTGTGTAAATTTAGGCACGCATGGCCCAAAAAAGGGGTTACGAAAATGGGAGGGTCATGGGCATTTTGTAATTACACACATAATTATAGAATAACGGAGCTCCACACTTAAATTTAGGCATGAGCATTTGCACCACGTTTTCATTGGTGCACACGGAGGTGCCTAAATTTACGCGCGACCTCTCAGTTTAAGTGTTAATTCTATAAGCCGTGCTGAACTTTAAGCGCAGCTTATAGAATACCACTTGTGGGGGGGGGGGGGGTTCGGTGCCAATTCTTTAGGCACCATATATAGAATCTAGCCCGCAGTGTTTGTGCTCGGACATATGAGTTTTAAACAGGGCTTTTTTTTAAGGGGGTACTTTGGGGTACTGAGTACCGGCACCTTTTCCATTGTCTGCTAAATTGACCCATAGACCCCAAGTTTTAATGAAAGAGCTCAGGCTCTACACAACAGCATGATGGAATAATGCATATTTCTGGCCATCCTGCAGGTTAATAAACTCAATAAGCTCTTGTGTCAATAGAGCATTCAAGACATTTCAGATGTCCCTTGCTCCAGTAACAATTGAACTCTCCCATAATTACTGTTACAAATTTGTTAGCTTCCATAATTTCTGTTGGCCTTTCCCTGTCTGTCTACTCATTCTAGCCAGATGGACTATAGTACTCCACAGGAGCATTGCAAGCTGCAAATGTGGCCTGTGCAACACGTCCCCCAAGTGCCCCCGTCATGCTTAATTCAGCAAAAATGGCTGAACGTAGGAAAGGCTACAGTGTTCCATGTTAGTTTTGGCATCTGTGTGGATGTGGTAACCAGCTAGTGTAAGCTACATTACCGCCATGCTAACTGGTTAATGCATCCATAACGCGGGAGCCCTTAGTGCCTCCTAAATAGGAGTCAGTAAGTACTCCTGTGGTAATTTTTTTATTGGTCAAAAATGAAACAAATAGAACAAGCCCTTTTTGACAGTCATGCTAGAAATGGGCTTAGCACTTGTGAAGGGCCCAAATAAGGGCACGTTAAGGCCGTTTCGTAGTGCATGTTCTGCCCCCATGTGCATGGGGGTAGGTTGTTGTTTTGAATACGTTAAGCATTGTCTGTTCAGCTTTCAATGCCTGTACCTTTAAGAAAGACTGAAGGTCCTCATCATACCTGGAATTTCTATCCATAAAGATTTCACAGTGCATTTTGTTTCCTGCAAGACCTTCATCCTAACACACCTAACATAATTTATTTTCTTAGGCAGACTTCTCTGCTCGGGCTGTTCAGTGAATGCATCTCAATGACATTCCCAATCCTAAACCAACAAAACCAAACAAGACCAATAACAATATCAGGTCACCCTATCCACTGAGCACTCACAACAGTTCCATTATGTTTTCCACCATACATGTGCAGGGGAAAAAAACAATATTTTGTTATCAAATTGTTGTTCAGAACAGCTGATGCAGGAGCCAGGAAAGATGAAGCACTTCTTGACTCAACACTACCCAAAGAAGAACAGAATAAAACACATATTCTCTGCAGAGCTGTCCAGCCATTATCATCATTCCCTGGCCTCTCCCTCCCCCATTCCCACCTTGATTTCACTAGTTAGGAACAGTAGAGGAGTGTGGTAGCCGTGTTAGTCCACTCTTAAGGTTATCAATAGAAATCAAACAAAATAAAACATGGAAAAGAAAATAAGATGATACCTTTTTTATTGGACATCTCTCTATATAAAACGCACCTCCAACGTTCTAATGAAGCCTCTGTTAGCCAACATTCTAAAGTGAAGGGGGTGAGATCGCATTGTGTCTGCCCCGCCCACGCGTCAAACGTGATGACGTCGAGGGCGGAGCAATGACACTCAACCAATCGCAACGCTCGGCAGCGAAGCGTCAGGGAAGGAGGCGGCGCTCTCGACGTCTAGCCTTCCCTTCGCTGTGTTCCGCCTTCTTCTGACGTCAAGGATGACGTCAAAAGAAGGCGGAACACAGCGAAGGAAAACCTAGACGTCGGGAGCACCGCCTCCTTCCCTGACGCTTCGCTGCCACGGAGGTAAATTTAAAAACAAGAAAAAAAAAAAAAAAAAACAACCATGTTGGGGGGAGAGAAGAGGGTGGCCACTAAACAACAACAATGGGAGCGGGAGGGCAGGGGAGAAACGACAGCATGGATGCGAAGGGGGGAGGGGGGGGGGAGAAGAGGGCGGCCGAGGCTGGGACATGGGAGAGAGAGAAGCATGGATGCAAGGGGGGGTCATGAAAGGGAGACAGGGGACTTGCTGCAAAAGGATGAATGGAGGCAGCAGGGGACAGAGGGGCATGGATTGGGATGGCAGGGCTCAGGAAGAGAGGGCAATTGCTGGAAAGGGATGAATGGAGGGGGCAGGGGACAGAGGAGCATGGATGGGACAGAGGGAAATTGCTGGATAGGGATGAATACAGGGGACAGATGGCCATGGATGGAAATGGATTGCAGGGCAGGCCTCAGGGAGAGAGGGCAATTGCTGGATAGGGAAGAATGGAGGGGCCAGGTGACAGATGAGCATGGATGGGCATGGATTCGAAGGGCAAGACTCAGGGAGACGGGAATTGCTGGATAGGGATGAATGGAGGGGACAGATGGCCATGGATGGATATGGATTGCAGGGCAGGCCTCAGGCAGAGAGGGGAAATGCTGGATAGGGAGAAATGGAGGGGCCAGGTGACAGATGGGCATGGATTCGAAGGGCAAGACTCAGGGAGACGGGAATTGCTGGATAGGGATGAATGGAGGGGACAGATGGCCATGGATGGATATGGATTGCAGGGCAGGCCTCAGGCAGAGAGGGGAAATGCTGGATAGGGAGAAATGGAGGGGCCAGGTGACAGATGAGCATGGCTGGCATGGATTGGAAGGGCAGGACTCAGGGAGAGGGGAATTGCTGGATAGGGATGAATGGAGGGCACAGATGGCCATGGATGCATATGGATTGCAGGGCAGGCCTCAGGCAGAGAGGGGAATTGCTGGATAGGGATGAATGGAGGGGCCAGGTGACAGAGGAGCATGGATTGGAAGGGCAGGACTCAGGGAGAGGGGAATTGCTGGATAGGGATGAATGGAGGGGACAGATGGCCATGGATGGATATGGATTGCAGAGCAGGCCTCAGGCAGAGAGGGGAAATGCAGGATAGGGAAAAATGGAGGGGCCAGATGACAAAGGAGCATGGATGGGCATGGATTGGAAGGGCAAGACTCAGGGAGAGGGGAATTGCTGAATAGGGATGAATGGAGGGAACAGATGGCCATGGATGCATATGGATTGCAGGGCAGGCCTCAGGGAGACAGCGGAATTGCTGGATAGGGATGAATGGAGGGGCCAGGTGACAGAGGAGCATGGATTGGACTCACACTTTCACTCTGACTCTCAAACACTCACTCTCACATACACTCTCCCAAACATACACACTCCGAGGAAAACCTTGCTAGCGCCCGTTTCATTTGTGTCAGAAACGGGCCTTTTTTACTAGTAACTTAATACATTTCTTGATTAGCTTTCGAAGGTTGCCCTTCTTCGTCAGATCGGAAATAAGCAAATGTGCTAGCTGACAGTGTATATAAGTGAAAACATTCAAGCATTACTATGACAGTCTGACAG
The DNA here is from genome assembly GCF_901765095.1 of Microcaecilia unicolor. Classification (NCBI taxonomy): domain Eukaryota; kingdom Metazoa; phylum Chordata; class Amphibia; order Gymnophiona; family Siphonopidae; genus Microcaecilia; species Microcaecilia unicolor. The sequence continues at coordinate 19,848 of NW_021963337.1, read as the reverse complement.
GGTGGGAGGATGGGGGTGGGTAGGAGGTATGCATGGGGACATCTAGTTAGGAACAGATTCAACAGGGCAGCAGTGCTGCTAGCCAAGGAGTAAGACTTCCATTGCAGTACACGTCCCACCCCTAAATACCATGAGAATTGCTCTCCACTAAAAAGTTCCTTTTTGAAGCATATTGTCTTATATTTTAATGCTGTTGATGTCAAGAGGGCATCTTGAGCTTTTGTCAGTCAAGTAGCAGACTACCTGCACTGCTGGAGGCCACCTACATGTAACTGGGCACTTGATGTTCCCTCTTTGGATTTCCTTTCTCTGATATTTAAAATGTACTTTACTTTGGTAAACACAGTTAATGTGTTTACTCAGCCCTCTCTATCATCCTGCCACAGGCCTGGAAGGATTTTTTTAAATCTGCTGCAAGGCTGGCACAGGCTTTCCAGGTGGTGAGGCCAGGGTTAGATCATTTTATGAAAGCAAAGAATGTTGCCTCAAAAGAGTAGAGCTGATGAGAGAACCTTGATAAGAATTTGGCTTCACATTACTAGATTTTCAGATTCACACCAGATAGGGTCAGTATAAAAGTATCCAGTGTCCTAGGCAAAACTATTTAAGTACATAAGTATTGCTGTACTGGGACAGGACTGATGGTCTATCAAGCCTAATATCCTGTTTCCAACAGAGGCCATTCCAGGTCACAGATCCCAAAACAGTAAATAATGGATTTTCCTCAGGACTACCTTAAAAACAGTTTATGGACTTTCTTCCGGAATTTGTCCAAACCTTTTTTAAACCCTGCTAATTCCAGAGCTTAATTGCACATTGAGTGAAGAAATATTTTCTCTGATTTGTTCTAAATGTACTACTTAGTAATTAATTGCATGCCCCCTAGTCCAAAGAATCAACATATGATTATGTTTATCTGTTCTACTCCACTGAGGATTTTATAGATTTCTATCATATCTCCCCTCAGCCATTTCTTCTTTAAGCTGAAGAGCTGCAATATCTTTAGCCTTCCCTCACAGGGAAGTCATTCCATCCCCTTTATTATTTTGGTTGTCCTTCTCTGTGCCTTTTCTAATTCAGCTATAACTTTTTGAGACGTGGTGACCAGACCTGCACGCAATACAGTAGATTCCAATTAATTGGGACACATTAGGACTCCTATACTTTGCCCCAATTAACTGGCTGCCCCAAATAAACAAAGTTGTCAGGGTATCGTGAAAAATGAGTACATTGCAAGCACGAGATAAAAGTACATTTTTCATTTATTCCGAAACATAAGCTAGCAAACACACAAGTTGACACAACCCAGATAATTAAAAAAAAAAAACAGTTGTAAATACAGATACTCATTGGAAACAGTATTAATTTGGCACTCCAGCAATTTCTGCCAGTCGGCATTGACTGGTGTTTGGTGGTTATTTTTCCAATTGTTCAAGCAAGCCAATTTTGTCAGTAAATGTTAGATCTTTCCTAGGCATTTTAAATTCACACGCCACAGGAAAAACGCAACAAACCCTGAAGTAGCACATGTAAGCAAGCGCAGTTGCCAAAGAGGCGGTGTTCCAAACAAGCAAAAACTTTTCCCCCTTTTAATTGTGCTTTTATCTTTGTTCTCCAGGGTTTGAACCAAATAAACATCTGCCCAATTAACCACTGTCCCAATTAACTGGAATCTACGGTATTCGAGTTGCAGTCACACCATGAAGTAATATAGAGGCATTACGATATTCTCTGTTTTATTCTCCATTGCTCTCCTAATGATTCCTATTTCCTTTCATGGTTTCCACTGCATACTGAGCAGAGGATTTAAACTATGACACCGAGTAACGAGCCAATTAGCATCAATAATTGGTGTTATTTGGCAACAGTTTGGATTTGCATCTTGCTAAGCCTCCTCTGAAGTATGGGGGTCATGGTGGGGGGAAAGGTGGGCTCCCACTTGACTAGGAGGGATTGTTTTTGTAACTGAGGGGAGGGGCTAGGGAGCCACTAGACCACCAGGACATTTCTTTTTTTTTTTTAGATTAGAGGAATGGGGGGGGGTCAGGTCATGGAGTTAATATCGGTGAGTTAATAGAGGAGATAAGTACATAAGTACATAAGTAGTGCCATACTGGGAAAGACCAAAGGTCCATCTAGCCCAGCATCCTGTCACCGACAGTGGCCAATCCAGGTCAAGGGCACCTGGCACGCTCCCCAAACGTAAAAACATTCCAGACAAGTTATACCTAAAAATGAGGAATTTTCCAGTCCATTTAATAGCGGTCTATGGACTTGTCCTTTAGGAATCTATCTAACCCCTTTTTAAACTCCGTCAAGCTAACCGCCCGTACCACGTTCTCCGGCAATGAATTCCAGAGTCTAATTACACGTTGGGTGAAGAAAAATTTTCTCCGATTCGTTTTAAATTTACCACACTGTAGCTTCAACTCATGCCCTCTAGTCCTAGTATTTTTGGATAGCGTGAACAGATAACAGGTCAGAAAGCAGGCAGGGGTGAGGTTGGGGGTGTGGGGGCCCACCCAGTAGACTAGCAGGTGGAATTTTTAAGCTAGGGATAGGAGGAGGTGATTGGATAGGGTCAGGGAGAGGGAGAAGGCTGCTTGGGGCTGGTTCAGAATGCAGTGTGGGGCAGAGTGGTTAGGTTGGAGGGAGACAAGGTTTGCCTGATTGCAGGGAGTTGTTTGGATTTTGGAAGTAGACAGAGAAGCATGCAGGATGAGGAGCTTTTTCTATTGAAGTGCTGCATTTAGACTTTGATTCAACAATCTGGTGACCCCTCTTGAAGGCAAAGCCACAACTTGGCCAGGTTGGTTCCTTCAATAAAGTTTGTTTTGAGGAGCTCCTATTTGTTCTTAATTTTTTGCTGTTTGTGCTGCTTTGCAAAACTGGGTTAAGGCACGCTAATGCTTTGTGTATTTCCCCCCCCCCCCCCCCCCCCCCCCCCCGTCTGCGAATCTGTCCAGTACGCTCTGTCAGAGTAGAGACAAGTTTTGCACAGGGCCTATTTACATGCAGTTTGGTTAAGCAAGTGGAGGAGTAGCCACATGGTTAGTGCAGTGGCCTGAAAACCAGGGGAACTGGGTTCAATTCTCACTACAGTTCCTTGTGACTCTGGGCAAGTCATTTAACCCTCCATTGCCCCATGTACAAAAAAAAATAATCATGCAATATAATATATAAACCACTTTGATTGTAACCACAGAAAGGCAGTATATTAAATCACATCCCCTTTTCCCCTTCCTGCATCAGCGAGCAAACATTTGATGTTATGCTTTCTTTAGGAAGCTATGCATTAAGATGTTAGTATAGGGCTGTAACATACGTTTACTGCATCCACTGCTGAGATTAACTAAAGCAACCAAATGAACATTATACAAGCCTATAAGCCACAGCTTCCAAAACTGTGGGTTGGGACCAAAAATGGGGTCACAAAACCTGCTTTGGGATCATGAGTGACCTAGGTATGCTCTTCTCTCTATAGGTGCATCATTATTCTGCATCTCCAGGGGGTCAAACAAATTGATTTGGTTGCAATCATGGGGTCACAAGCAGAAAAAGATTGGGAAGCACTAAGGGTTAATTTCCTGGAGTGTTTAAAAAAAACTTCACTAATGAGCTCTGTTTAGATATGGAATGCCCTACAGCTAGAGGTTCCTTTGAACAAGTGTGAACAGGTTTAATTCTGTTTTGTTTCTAGCCCTGCCTATCTGTACGGTAGCTCTGCCTTCAGAGAAACTTAAAAATATTTAGCACCTGTTACCTCATTATGTTGGAAGCCTTCCAGTACGCTGAGAAGTAAGCAGTCCCAAGAACTGAGGGCTGTTTCTTTGCCCATAATTGATGTGCAAATAAAACTGAAGAGAAAGAATTTGAAAACAGACAATAACAAAGTGAAACAACACATGGCTGTACAGCAATTTCCTGGAACACTTCAGGTTTCTAGGCAGTCAACAGAGACACTTGTGTGCTGATTTAATTGCTGCCTGAACATTACCACAGGTTCTCCATTTTGGGGAGGCAAATCCATGTCTGCTGTACATTTCAAAATTAAGTGACAATAAGTATAAATAGTATTTCAGAAATTTGATGGTGAAAATTGGGTTTAATAATGCCACTCAGTACTGTTGTGTGTGTCTATCAGGCTTATTTTCGAAAGAGAAGGGCGCCCATCTTTCGACACAAATCGGGAGATGAGTGTCCTTATCCCAGGGTCGCCCAAATCGGCATAATCGAAAGCCGATTTTGAGTGTCCTCAACTGCTTTCCGTCACGGGGATGACCAAAGTTCACGGGGGCGTGTCGGAAACATACTGAAGGCAGGACTGGGGCGTGCTTAACACATGGGCGTCCTCGGCCAATAATGGAAAAAAGAAGGGCATCCCTGATTAGCACTTTGCCGACTCTACTTGGTCCATTTTTTCTTGCGACCAAGCTTCAAAAAGGTGCCCGAACTGACCAGATGACCACCGGAGGGAATCGGGGATGACTTCACCTTACGCCCCCAGTGGTCACTAACCTCCTCCCACCTTAAAAAAAAACTTAAAAATATTTTTTGCCAGCCTCTATGCCAGCCTCAAATGTCATACCCAGCTCCCTGACAGCAGTATGCAGGTCCCTGGAGCAGTTTTAGTGGGTACTGCAGTGCACTTCAGACAGGTGACCCAGGCCCATACCCCCCTACCTGTTACGTTTGTGTAGGAAACAGTGAGCCCTCCAAAGCCCACCAGAAACTCACTGTATCCACATGCAGGTGCCCCCCTTCACCCCTTAGGGCTATGATAGTGGTGTACAGTTGTGGGGAGTGGGTTTTTGGGGGGGGGTTGGGGGGGCTCAGCACCGAAGGTAAGGGAGCTATCACCTGGGAGCAATTTGTGAAGTCCACTGCAGTGCCCCCTAGGGGTGCCCAGTTGGTGTCCTGGCATGTGAGGGGGACCAGTGCACAACGAATGCTAGCTCCTCCCTCGACCAAATGGCTTGGATTGGTCGGTTCTATGATGGGCGTCCTCGGTTTCCATTATCGCTGAAACCGGGGACGGCCATCTCTAAGGTCGACCTAAATGTTGAGATTTGGGGCATCCCCAACCATATTATCTAAACGAAAGATGGACGCCCATCTTGTTTCGATAATACGGGTTTCCCCGCCTCATCGCCGGGACGTCCTGCGAGGACGTCCTCAGCAAAAACTTGGCGCCCCATTCGATTATGCCCCTCCACGTGTTTTGTTTTTATGATTAATCAGGCAGAGTACAAAGGTGAAAGCGGAGCAGAAAAAGCTACTTCACATACTAAAGGCACCAGTTACCGAATATTTTCTGTAAAAACACCCACTGTTAGTACGTCGTATGCTTCAAGAACTGGGGGTGAGAGCAGAGGCCATGACACTTAGGGCTTCTTTTACTGAGTGCAGTACGCACTAATGCATGCTTACCGTGTGATAAAATGCACTAACGTGAGGTGCGCTCAGGCATCCCGTGGTAGGGTTGGCATCTGCGTATGCTTCCCAGGTACTAAAAAGTACTTTTTATTTTGTAGCGCTGGGGGCATGTTTGGGGGGGGGGGGGGGAAAGAGTAGGTGTGTCCAGCACTAATCGTTAAGCGCAGCTACATTGCCGCACAGCTACAATTAGTGCGTGGTTAGTGCATGAGCCCTATCTGCCTAATAAAAAGGTGTTGGAAAAAGGGCTCATTCCTTTCCACCATTTTATTATTTATGCACCCTGTCTTGATTTGCTCTAGTGATAAAGGCGGATTTACTAAATTTTAAATAAACGATCATAGGCCGTATACTATTTGTGAAATCAGCCTGTGGCCATTAATTGAGGAAATGAAAACTCAGGCCATTTTACAGCTGCACTAAAGGTGGCCTTAGCGCATGGAGAAACCCATGCACTAGTCATAGCGCAGGCCACTTTTTAACAGCAGCTTAGTAAAAGGGCCCCTTAATTTGTTCAAAAGGACCTATTTTGCCAGCTAATGACAGAATCTATCAAGGTGCTGATGTGGTTAGAATCCAGGTCACAATCAGTAAAAGACCCACACTGAAATTCTAAAGAATGGAGCTTTATTAATTAGAACAAGTAAGGAAACGTGCAGTGGCAAAGCTTCAGAAATGCTTTCCAACATAGATTTGCAGAAGAGATGTAGGTGAGTTTTGGGTAGTTTGTGTTGGGGATGTGTTTAGGAATAATGGAAGGAAGGGAGAGAGGTGGACATGTTTGGTGGAGGGATATGTTTGAAGGTAAGAGATGGGTGTGTGTATGAAGGTATAAGCCTGGGTGTGATGTACGCAAGGGAGTGGTGGATACTGGGGGAGATGCTTGTGTGTGGTGACCAGATGGGAGAGGGGTATATTTGGGAGGATGGATTTGTGAAGCATGTGTGCATTTTTGAGTGCGCATGGAGTGGTGTGGGTCAGGGCCACCGAGAGGAAGGGGTAGGGGGGAGCAAAGTTCCCTGCGCAAGGCCTCCAAGAGGGAGCCTGAGCTCGGGCCCGGTGCTGGGCAAGCTTCTTCCTGCCTGCTTCCAGGTCTGTTTCTCTCCTGCTCGTGCCTGCCACCCAGGACCTGGATGATTACATTAATGCGATATTCGAGTTAATTAAATCATCCAGGTCCTACTCCCTGCACACAGGAACACTGGAGCAGAAGAGGACACAGAGGGGGGGCAGTGCAGCAGTGATATCATTTGTATCATTTTAGTATGCCCAATACTTCTTAGAAAATACCGACTTTCATCTGCCGCGATTTCCAGTTCCTGCCTAACAGGGCACAAAACTGAGAAAGACTGAACAGATAAGAGCTCTTGAGCTTAGAAAAAAAAAAACACTAGACTGAAAGAATCATAAAATCACAACTGGTGTAGCATAAGTTAATAAGTAATGACTATTCACTCTACTAAAAGAGTAATAGGACTAGGGACACTCCATGAAACTCACCGATGGCAGTATAAAACAAATTAAAAGTATTTTTCACTCAATGCATAATTAGATAATGGGATTTGTTGCCAGAAATCTGAGTTTCAAAAACGGTTTAGGCAAGTTTCTGGAGGACAGGTTCCTTAACAGTTATTACCAGATACCCAAGGGTACCTCCACCTCTGATTCAGGGAGTGATCAGCAGGGACCAGATTATGCTATTATTTGTTATTATTATTTTTGTTGTCATTAGAATTTATTCACTGCTTTTTTTAAAGAATTCACTTAAGTCGGTGTACAGCAAGAATAAATCAAACATAGGCAATAGACAATTACAACAGTAAAATATTTACAAAAAATACAAGATATGGCATAGTATGCTACATTACGATGTCAACACAATACACAATAAACATTTGAATAGACGGCATAGGGTGGCAAACAAGGATGATGCATGAATATAATCTCAGATAGGGGTAGGAGTGGATAAACATGTCTTTCTACAGTATGTGTACCCTGCACACACACACACACACCTCCATGGTTCTCTCACAAGCGAAAACCCCAACATACTGTCACTGCTCCCCTCTCTCAACACCCTCTGATCTGTAGAGGACTTTTCAGGTGTCAGAGACAGGATGCTGGACTCTGTGGTCTAACCCAGCAGGTCTTATAGTCTTTCCTTCCCCCATATTTACTACACTTTGGAGATAATTTCAGAAAAGTTAGACACCATCCACACATGTAAACCAGGCTATACATATAAGTAGTGATTTTTACACCATGTGTCTTTATCTGTGTATGTGGCAGCACAAACAGATTTCAAGGAGGTATGTTGTGAGCGCGATCTGGGCAGACCTTGACTGTATATCTGTATTCCAGATTTTACAATGACAATGCACATTTCCACATTAGCATTTATACCTCCTTTGTGTCACACATTACTCTTGGCTAACTTCTCATTTGGGTCTGGGCTTTGGAGGAGAGTTTGAGGGGGGAATTGTTTTTATTATGTTTTGTGATAGTTATTATAATCTGAGTAATTTGTATGAATGTTCTTAATTGACTCTCTGGTTTTGCTGTGCTTTTCTATCACAAATGGATTTTAAAGTGTGTTTTTATAGTATTTTAATATTGATTTTATTGTTATATTATATTATAAATAGATTTCCTTTTCTACCTGAGGTTTCAATTTGTTACCAGAGTACTCACTCCAGACTAGATTGCACAAAATACTCCTTACACCATATACACTTGGATTTGTTTTTTTATTATATTACACGTGCCTATTGCCTCTAACCTTGTGTGAATGAGACGTGAGAATGTGAATTTCGAGGTTAGAGGCAATAGGCACGTGTAATATAATAAAAAAACAAATCCAAGTGTATATGGTGTAAGGAGCATTTTGTACAATCTATATTAAATTGTAAACCGTTCTGATTTACTTTTGTAATAAGTGACGGTCTAGTAAATAAATAAAAAAAATAAACGATACTACACTGGAGTTAAAAGCACCTTGCACTGACTAAAGTTTGAGTTTTAGGGCTCAGCTCTTTCCTTGGCTCCCCTTGAACATGCAGTTTTGCAAACCCCGCCACTCACTGGTGCCAGTGACAGTGTAAGCAGCAGAATTGCCGCTTATACATATAAGTTGCACTAGTTACGTGTGTAAAGCAGGGGCGTATCTGCGTGGGGCCACAGGGGCCTGGGCCCCCGCAGATTTCGCCCTGGACCCCCCTACCACAGACCCTCTCACCTCCCTCCCGCCCGCCCGCCACCAACCCATCGCCGATCTTTGCTGGCGGGGGACCCCAAGCCCCCGCCAGCCGAAGTCCTCTTCCGTGCAGGATGCAAGTTTCAACGCTTCCTGTTCTTCTGAGTCTTACGTCCTGCACGTACAACGTACAGAACGTCAGACTCAGAATTTGGAATTCAGTCTGACGTCCTGCGCGTTGTACGTGCAGGACGTCAGACTCAGATGAACAGGAAGCGTTGAAACTTGCAGCGGCCCAGCCTGCATGGAAGAGAGGACCTCGGCTGGCGGGGGGTTGGGGTCCCCCGCCAGCAAGGGTAAGTGACAGCAGCGGGGGAGGGTGTCATTGGTGGCGAGGGGGGGGTCCGGAAATGGCAGGGGGGGATCGGTGGCGCCGGGGGGGGCTAAAATGTGCCCCCTCCCTCTGGCTCTGGCCCCCCCTACCGCCCGAGTCCAGATACGCCCTGAAGCCCCAGCTGATGCCCATATGCCAATATCCAAAGCTGAGCCTTATACTTGACCAGCAGTAGCATAAAAAGCCAGACACATCAAATGTAGGAAATGACACAAGTACATAAGTAATGCCACACTGGGAAAAGACCAAGGGTCCATCGAGCCAGCATCCTGTCCATGACAGTGGCTAATCCAGGCCAAGGGCACCTGGTGAGCTTCCCAATGTACAACATTCTATACGTTATTCCTGGAATTGTGGATTTTTCCCAAGTCCATTTAGTAGTGTTTTATGGACTTGTCCTTTAGGAAACCATCCAACCCCTTTTTAAACTCTGCCAAGCTAACCGCCTTCACCACGTTCTCCGACAACGAATTCCAGAGTTCAATTATGCGTTGGGTAAAGAAAACTTTTCTCCAATTTGTTTTAAATTTACTACACTGTAGTTTCATCGCATGCCCCTAGTCCTAGTATTTTGGAAAGCGTGAACAGACGCTTCACATCCACCTGTTCCACTCCACTCACTATTTTATATACCTCTATCATGTCTCCCCTCAGCCATCTCTTCTCCAAGCTGAAAGCCTAGCCTCCTTAGTCTTTCTTCATAGGGAAGTCGTCCTTCCCCCTATCATTTTAGTCGCCCTTCGCTGCACCTTTTCCAATTCTACTATATCTTTCTTGAGATGTGGTGACCAGAATTGAACACAAAGTGATATTGTTTTCAAATGACAGCATTCCTATATAAATAATCTGAGTGGGAACACCAGATTACCCCCCCCCCCCTTTTTTTTACAAAGTCTCGTGGTAATGCCGACACAGCCCATTCACTTGAATGGGCTGTGTTGGCATTACCGCACCGGCAGCCACTAGTGCGGCTTTGTAAAAGGGAGGGTTAATGTTGTGTGATTTTCAATTACTTTAAAACACTGAAGAATATCTTAGAACTGATCTGTGACTAGAGCTATCATTAGAGAAAGAGTAGGAAGAAATGTCACTGCCGTGAATAGAGATTTTCCCCCCCCCCCCCCCCCCCCCCCCCCCCCCCCCCCCCCCCCCCCCCCCCCCATGAAGACAAGGCCATGCCAAGCTGAAAAGACGCAAGGCAGAATTGCATGTTTGACACACAGCCAATGTTCCTGGCTAGGACTGCCAGTCCTGCTTCTACTGCCGCTGATGTAACACTGAATTCTCCACAACAGTGATCACAGAATAATGACTCTTACACTTGTCTAACATTCAAGTTACACAGTCTCCTTTGTACATTCTGTAAGAATTAGTATCTTAACACCCAACATAACAGCTGTTGCACTTACCCTTCACGCTGATAGAGCCACTTATTAACATATTGATTTCCCTAAATATGTGCAGTATCCCCTGCATCAGGAAAGTGTATGTACTGTGTGACAAAAATAAATACATGACTAAAGAAAAATGTTGAAAAGCAACAACATAAAATGTTACTCATGATGTTATGTACCAGGTTTTAGTTTATAATCCTTAACATTATATTAGGAGGTGTAAGCTGCTGGCTGTAGACCCAGGGGATCCAGGGTTTAAATCCCACCAGTGACATCACTTGTAGTCTTGGGCAAGTTCTCCTATTTCCAGTTCTGGGTCCGATGCAGAAAGCCTCACAGTACAGACGGCTCAGCACATCGCTGCTACCATGAAATTAGCAACCAAAATATACCATAGCACGCTGTAAGCAATAAGCATGCAAGTTACTGCTGCATTAAAATTGTGGCAGTAAACTCGCAGCTCATTGCAAAATGTCACCCTTCCTGTCAATGCATTGGCTCACCCACTGACAGGTAGGGTAATATAAAAAAAAAGAAAATCAAGCCCTGTGCATGGCATTCTGATTCTACCCCTCCCTCCCAATGCCCTGACTGGGTATCACTGGAACCAATGCTCTGACCAGACCTTTCCCTTGATTAAAAAAAAAAATTCCCTGGTGTCTAGTGGCACCCTCCCCCAACCAACTATAAATAACAAATTCCCTGGTAGTCTACTGGTCCCTCTCCCTTCCCGCCCCCAACTTTAAAAAAATTATCCAGTGTCTAATGGCACCCCACCCCCTCCCCCCACTCTGAGTTGTACCTTAAAAGAGGCAGAAGCAATGCCCGCTCACTCCTGCCTCTGACACCACCATCTTGAAAAATCGCTGCTCCTGACCACATGAAATGCATCATGGGATGCACTGGGTGGGATCTATCTCCCAAATAAGGAAATTTTGTGTGCTATCTTTCTAGTAATTTTCCATTTTCACAGGCATAGTTCACAGTTGGCAGAAGAATAGCTTTAGCGATCTTAATTTTCATCATACTGTTGACTGTTGTTGGCCATATTCAACGCATCTGCTGAAATATCAAAGCCATCTTGCCAAGCCTGTTATTGATATCCCTTCTCCACTGCACGGACATAGGGCTGTCAAGATAGGTGAAGCTGTCTTTGACACGTTGCTAGTTAATGATTATTTGAAGGATTAAATGAAGGAGAGCTCTAGAATGAGGGGGCATATGACAAAGTTAAGAGGGAACAGGCTTAGGAGTACCCTAAGGAAGTATTATTTCACAGAAAGGGTGGTAGATGCATGGAATGGCCTCCCGGTGGAGGTGGTGGAGTCGAGAACTGTTCCAGAATTTAAAAAGGCATGGGATAAGCATGTGGGATCGCTTAGGAACAGGAAGAATTAGGAGTTACAGAGGATATGCAGGCTGGATGGGTCATATGGCCTTTATCTGCCGTCATGTTTCTATGTTTCTATTAGTGTACCAGCTTGGCCGCTCATTGTCATGACGTTGCTCTTTTCATTGTTGTTTCTCAACCCATTTTTCCTAGCAGACATCTCCAAGCTGGTGGTCAGTTCCTGTGGCTCTCTCTTGTTTCTCCCAGCAGAGCTATATCATCAGCAAAGTCCAAATCTGTGAGCTAGTTTTGATCGAGCTACTCACTTAATGCCAATATGCGGTCTATTCAGTGTATTCCGCGTGAGAATGTCTATAACCAGAAAAAAAAAAAACTAGTGACATAGCTTTGTCACACACCAGTGACTATACTGAATAGGTCAGAGGTGCCAATGTCTGTCTGTGTACTGATACCCCTACGTAGGGCCCCTATGCAAACAGAATTTTGATGACTGACACCCATTAACCACTACTCATGTGCCTTTTGTTTCACATGCAAGCCCTTTATCCACTTGATAAAGTGCTCCCCTAGGCCAACCTTGTCCAACAACTCAAATAAGTACCTCCACTCCACCATATCAAAAACTTTCTTGGCATCGAGGACCATATATATAGCTGAAGTTCTTTTCTGCTGCAAATTTATAACTCTACTCACATTATCTGCTGTTTGTTGTCACTTCACAAACCATGTCTGTCAGGAAGTACCTATTGGCCAAGATCTCAGTGAAAATTCTCACATCAAAGTTCAAAAAAGATATGGACCTGTGAATGCTGAATCACATGTTTGGTTTCCCTTCTTAATAAATCAAGATCATATTGACCCACACATAGAGCCAGTTAAGACTCCAGTCTCTAGAACCTCATTAAAAAGACTCACCTGAAAAGCAGTATAATCTGAGACCTCATTTGTTATCCCTGCAGCTCTTTCTGAGGCAAGCCCCTTACTTACCTCCACACAGGGGTGAACTGTCAGCGATCTGGGCCGTAAGGCAATTACAGTCATGGACTCCTAGCCACCTATCAAAAATGATTAAACTAGGGGAGATTGGGCCCCCTACTGCTGTGGGACTTCAGGCTCTGCCCTGTTGTTCCAATGGTCAGTCTGCCCCTGCCTCCTCCACCTCTAAAATTGAGTTCTCCCTGATTAGAATATGCTACTGGTCTTTGTCTACTTTTTCCATACCTTTCACTCTCTAAACAGGCCAGAATTTATTTATGCATTCTTGTATCCCACTATTATCCAAAAACAAGTTTTGGTTCAAAGTGGCTTATAATTTACATTTTGGTGGAGTTACAATAGTGTTGTGCAATGTGGAGAGGGCATCTATATTCATGTGGTTATTTATAGAATTCTTGAAGAGAGATATTTTGAAGTGGAAAAGGTAGTGGTAGCTTTTGTGTTCAATTGTAGAGTTTTGGTGATATTTATTCATATAGTTTTTGAAGAGGTAGATTTGAAAGGAAGGCAACAATATCTTTATGATTAGCTGTCAGTGGCGTAGCCACAGGTGGGCCTGGGTGGGCCAAGGCCCACCCACTTAGGGCTCAGGCCCATCCACCAGTAGCACATGGTAATGAAAATTCTGCTCTCCACAATACTGGCACCTTTGCATGCTCAGTTTTCAGCGCATGCCTGCTGCAGACTACCAAGTTGGAGACTGGAGAGAAGCATTTTCCAACCAGCTGAGATATTTTTTTGGTGTGGGGGTGGGGAGAGAACATTTTGTGCCCACCCACTTCTTGCCTAGGCCCACCCAACATCTGCTGTCTGGCTACGCCCCTGTTAGCTGTAGAATTTTTTGACCTGGTAGATTTTCATTTATTTTCTGAACTGGAGGAGATTTGTGATGTTTCTTATGATTTTTGGTATCGAGTTCCACCATTTGGAACCCAGATAGCTAAATCCTGCTGTGTAGACAGTTGTGTAGATGGTGTTTTTGCAGTTGGGTAGATGTAGGAGTAGGTAGTTTCTGTTTTCTGGGCTGGCATTTCTTGAGGATAGTTCAATCAAGTTAAGCATATATTCAGGTGCCATTCTGAATAGCATCTTGAAGATTAGGGTGCCCTCTTTGAAAAATATTCTTGCCTTGACTGGTAGCCAATGTAGTGTTTCAAGCAGTGGGGTTGCTCTTTCATATTTCAATTTTTTTAATCAGTCTTTCTGGAGTGTTTAGGACTGTCTACAGCTATTTTAGTGTGTTTTCCTTGCACCCTATGAATGCTGCATTGCAGTAGTCTAGTTGTGATAGTTTCGTTGATTGGACCAGTATCTGGAAAGATTGTCTAGGGAAATAGTTTCTTATTCTTCTCAGTTTTCACAGTGTTCTGAAGCATTTTGATGTTACTGCTGATATTTGATTATCCAGTGTTAGATGTTTGTCGAGAATAATTCCTAGTATTTTAAGTTGTGTTTCGATGTGGTATGTTTGTTAGTTGATTGTGAATTTTTGGTAGGATGTAGGGTTGGGTGGGCTGGATAGTACTAGGAATTTGGTTTTCTCTCTGTTCAGTTTGAGTTTGAAAGTTGTTGCCCATTCTTCCATGAGGTCCAATCCTTTTTTTATTTTGTCCTGTATGCCCTCATTGCCACACTGAATTTCGGAGTGATACAAGCAATCATAGATGTCTTTAAATGCTTCACATATGTCTCAATTGCCTTCTTTATCTCCCCTCTTCAGTCAGTAGTCTCCCTAATAAACATGGAGGTTCTTTTCTTCAGCTTCCAGGCCAGCAACCTACTTGTCTTCCCCCCATACTCCAAGATATCTCTCTTAGTCACAAGCAAAAACACTATTCTCTCCACCTCAATTGCACCAATCTTCTGATTCCAACTAACTTCTTATACACTCTAGAACTACCTGACTACTTATGCTGGTCTTGCAATGTCTCCAGCTCCTAATACAGTGGTCTCAACTCTTCCTCTTGCTTTTTCTTCATGCTAGATGCAAATTCTAATCAAGGTACCTCACATGAAAGTTTTACTGGTCTCCAATAGAAGACCAGCCTCAGCTTCTCTCATGTCATTAGTAATCTCAGAAACTCTTTCCAAGACTTAATTAAGCTTTCCAACATTTCTTCCCTTTGGAAGCAGTATTAAGCTGCCATCTTCTTCCCTCTAACCTTGTTCCTGATCAATCACAACTGTCACCAGAGCAGGATCTGACATTATTATAGGATCTATCCTTATTTCTTCAACTTTACTCTTTTATTAAACACCCATACAAACAATCTCACTTAAAGAAAACTTTTTGTTGTGGACAATCAGATAGTAGGTGCTTCAGACAGATAATATTCAGACCAACACGTTGGTTCTTCACAGGTCCATTTTTAACATTTTCCATCAATTTACAGTTAAGATGATCTTACATATCTCAAATGTTTTGAAAATCAGTAAGCTAGCACTATGTTTCACTTCTGCTGCGTCAGGGAAGTCATTCCTGTGAAACACAATCGTAAGTTACTCATGCATAGATCACTTTTTTCACTTAATTAAGCATACAGTCCACCAAGCTTATAATTTAATATGAACTATTCCAGAGTTTAATTACACATTGAGTGAAGAAATATTTTCTCCGATTTGTTTTAAATTTACTACTTTGTAGCTTCATTGGGAGCCCCCTAGTTCTAATGTTTTTGGAAAGAGTAAACAAGTGATTCACATCTACCTGTTCCATTCCACTTATTATTTTATATACCTCTAGCATATCTCCCCTCAGTCATCTTTTCTCCGAGCTGAAGAGCAGCCTTACCTCATGCTGAAAAGAAAATTTGCCCACACCATCCCTGCTTCAATTTCTCCACTTTTGGAAGGGATCAAACACACCTCGTACAGGAGATCAGTTTCTGCTTTAGAAATACGAAAGCGCAAAACCCCTAAGGGAAAAACTACACTGGCTCCCACTTAAAGAACGTATTACGTTCAAAATCTGCACTTTGGTTCACAAAATCATTCACGGCGAAGCCCCGGCCTACATGTCAGGCCTCATAGACTTACCAACCAGGAACAAAAAAAGGTCAGCACGCACATTCCTGAACCTTCATTACCCCAGTTGTAAAGGTCTAAAATATAAAGCAACATATGCATCAAGCTTCTCCTACATAAGCATGCAACTATGGAATGCACTACCAAACACCTTAAAAACAATGCACAACCTAACCAACTTCCGAAAATCGCTAAAAACCAACCTGTTTAATAAGGCATACTACAATGCTATATCCTAAACACCAGACAACGAAACTTATACCAGACCTGACAAAACCGAACTCTTTATACCTGATTGCATCAGGTACTTCGACACGAATGAACTTTAACGCACCACCTCTTTATTTCTCTTCCCGAAAATGAATTCTCTATACTTGACTGCTTAATCTACTCTATCACCTATGATCTGTAATGCAATACCAATTTGTAATTCTCATGCCAGGAATGGTGATCGCCATCATGGAACAATGTAAGCCACATTGAGCCTGCAAATAAGTGGGAAAATGTGGGATACAAATGCAACAAATAAATAAATAAATAAATAAATACAAATTATATACTATGATTCTGTCTGCTTGATGGAAATGTTCAGGCTCCCCTCACTGAGAGTTAATAGACCCTTCTGCATTTTAGTCTTTGCTCTCCTGTGCTCTGTTACAATTGGCCTTTTCCCCACCAAAGCAAATGGCTTCATGACTGCCGTCATCCACATGCATCCCAACAAACCACATCATCATACAACAATGACTCAACACCCCCCACTTTTCATCCCAGCAGTCATCCTCAGTATTCAAATTGCTATCGTCAACACCAGCTTCAAGCCTAGCCTCCCTTCTCATCTGCCCCATCAATAGGTCTTAACAGCCGAACCCCCATGTATTGGCTATCCTCTCTGCTTGCTCAAGGGAATATAAAAACTTATATACTGCATCAATCAGTACTGTTAATCTCATTGGATATCATATGTTTGCTCTCAGTCCTGCCTCAGGGGCTATATTTAGTAAGGGCTTTATGTTTCCTGAAGGTTTCTGATCTTAAATACGGGAATATGGATATATTCCAATTTTTATAGATCACATACTTGGTCTTCTGAGCCTCTTTAACCACAAATGCATATTCCTGGTAGCGGAGGCAAACAATTACGCACAGGGTCGTTCCTAGGTCCTGGCTTAGGCCTGGTTTTCTTATGGACTAGCTCTGTCTCATAAGTTGGTATTATTACAATGTCCAATAACTTTTTTTTTTTAAGTGTGAGGGTGTCCAATATTTCTGCCCCTTAGAGAATTTCATAGATTCTCAGATTGGATCTTGGGATTCTATTTTCCTGGTCTTCAGCCTTTTCCTGTAATCAGTTCACCATCTTTTGTATCTTGTTTACTTCTGTGTCTCTGTCTGAGCATCCTCTACCTTTCCAGATTTCTCTTCCATCTCTGACTCTCTCTCCAATACTTTTACAAAGTTCTCATCAATCTCAGACTTTGACTCACGAATCTCAGTCAACAGAGTAGTTGGATCCACCTCCATGTTATCTGGCCTGACCATGTGCTCACTGTTTGATGGCCTTTGTGCCGCCACACTGTTTGTCCCATTTGTGGAAGGTTGTACTTGTTTAACTTTGCACCTACAGGTCTTTGATTGATTTAGGAATCTTTCTTTCACTATTTTTTGCACCTCTTTTTTTAACAATCACCAATCCGTGAGGCTCACAAAATCCCCCGTCTTCTATATAAGTCGTCCAAAGTTGTGCGTGGATCCCAAATGCACTTGTGAACTAATTAGTCAATTAGGTTACATCAATCGATTATTGGAGTTAATTGGGGTTAATTAGCATTTAATTGGCAATAATTAGGAGTTGCCTGCACATCTGCCCTATACCCTATTCTATATGCATGCCTAAATTTCATAGCGCACAAATCAAAAGGGTGCATGGTCATAGGGGACATGAGAGGGTCAGGGGTGTCCCCAGAAATTAGGTGCAATATTATAGAATATTTAGATTTATGTACCCAACTGCTACCAGTTGGGTGTGAGCATTTATATCAGATTTCAGCAGGCATAAGTCCTCATTCCCTGCAATAAGCATGGTTAGAACATAAGAACATAAGCATTGCCATACTGTGACAGACCGAAGGTCCATCAAGCCCAGCATCCTGTTTCCAACAATGGCCAATCCAGGTTACAAGTACCTGGCAAGATCCCAAAACAGTACAATACATTTTATGCTGCTTATCCTGGAAATAAGCAGTGGATTTTCCCCAAGTCCATCCTAATAATGGCTTATGGACTTTTCTTTTACGAAGTTATCCAAACCTTTTTTAAACCCTGCTAAGCCAACTGCTTTTTCCACATTCTCTGGCAACAAATTGCAGAGTTTAATTACTCTGAGTGAAGAAATATTTTATCCGATTTGTTTTAAATTTACTACTTTGTAGGTTCATTGCATGCCTCCTAGTCCTAGTATTTTTGGAAAGAGTAAACAAGCGATTGATGTCTACCCGTTCCATTCCACTCGTTATTTTATAGACCTCTATCATATCTACTCCAAGCTGAAGAGCCTTAGCTGCTTTAGCCTTTCCTCAAAGGGAAGTCATCCCATCCCCTCTATCATTTTCATCGCCCTTCTCTGTACCTTTTCTAATTCCACTATATCTTTTTTGAGATGCGGTGACCAGAATTGCACACAGTATTCGAGGTGCGGTCAGATCATGGAGCGTTAAGCAACCTTTATAGAATTGGTACTTAGCTCAGATCTTTTGGGTGCCATTTAATGAATCTGGCTCTATCTGCCAGAAACCCCGGTTTTATAATGCACTTGCTGTCGAGCTAGGTGAACACACTCCCACTCACATCCTGACCAGAGCTGGAAGCCCCTCTGAGAATCTCTTTTTGACAAGGTCACTAGTTTTCCCTAAAACTGTCTTCCATGAAGTCCTGAATTAGGTCATTCTTGTAGCTTTTAAAAGGTCTTGTAACTTCAGTACTTATTCAAGCTATTCTTTGTGGGGTTTTTAGGGGAAGGAAGGGGATTATTTTTGTTTTCTGTACCAAAACTGAGAATTAATGTAACTCTGGGAAGCTTGAAACTGACCCCATGCAGCCAAAGAGCAGTTTGCAGCCTGAAAAGAAAATGTAATCAAAGACATTATTATGGAATGCTTAAAAAAAAAAAAAAGGAATGATTTTGCTAGGTTAGGTCTGCAGAGAGAAGTCAAAAATATACCAACAGTTATCCCTCAAGCCACCGTTCTACAAACAAGACAAAAATATTTCTTTTTCTCTTTGTTTAAAATAAATAAGGATGTTGGTGAAGTTTGCCAAGTGTTTATTATACATCCATTATCATGAGTATTATTATAGCTCACTGACTGTAATAACTAACTATTATGTATTCCCCTGGGGCATCAGTAGAACTCCTTCAGTTTCTGCTGAAATTCCCAAGTAGACTGAGGTTTATGAGCAACACCCTCACTCCCATTTTCTTAATTCTAAAGATGTTTTTATTGCCAAATAGAATTGTTTCTTGTTTGATGCAGACTACTACTACTACTACTACTACTACTTGACATTTCTAGAGCGCTACTAGGGTTACGCAGCGCTGTACAGTTTAACAAAAAAGGACAGTCCCTGCTCAAAGGAGCTTACAATCTAAAGGACGAAATGACAAGTTGGGGCAGTCTAGATCTCTTGAATAGTGGTTAGATGCTAAAGGTGACATTGAAGAGATGGGCTTTGAGAAAGGATTTGAAGATGGGCAGGGAGGGGGCCTGGCGTATGGGCTCAGGGAGTTTATTCCAAGCATGGAGTGAGGCAAGGCAGAAAGGGCGGAGCCTGGAGTTGGCGGTGGTGGGGAAGGGTACTGAAAGGAGGGATTTGTCTTGAGAGCGGAGGTTACGGGTAGGAACGTAAGGGGAGATGAGGGTAGAGAGGTAATGATCACCAGGGAGCTCCAAATAGATTAAGAGAATCTTTATTTTTTTTTCTTTATAACAAAAGACTAGTCACTACCATCTAAAAACTGACTGAAAGCTTAGCCCACGCATAATTTGAAGTATAAAGGGAA